>NC_133177.1:54075000-54295000 GCF_049306965.1 Danio rerio | reverse complement strand
CAAATATACAGTGTCAACACCGGTAAGCAAATATTTATAGCGGAAGTGTCTCTCCTCGGGGGCTATTGGTTGACAACAAATAGTCCCACCCCAAATTGATGTAATTGGTCGAGCTAATGATGCTGCTAGTGAGTCTCAAACAAACAGGTGTTCATATATATCACCGAACGAAGAAACAAAACAAAACACAGTGTTTACATTTTACACAAAATCCAGCTTCAAATATCTTAGTTATTTAGGCATAATATAAATAAGATTTGATAATATTAATTTTAACAGCAGAATGAACCGTTAACTATTCAGGCATATGTTTTACGCAGCGGGTGCCCTTCCAGCTGCATCCCAGCATTGGGAAACACCCATACGCAGTCATTCACACACACTCATACACTGCGGCCAATTTAGTTTATTCAATTCATCTATAGCGCATGTGTTTGGAATGTGGGGGAAACCAGAGCACCTGGAAGAAACCCACTCCAACATGGGGAGAACATGCAAACTCCACACAGAAATACCAACTGGCTCAGCCAGGACTTGAACCAGCAGTGACAGTGGTAACCACTGAGCCACCGTGTCACCGCTACAGAAAAAACAAATAGGAATACTTCCAGAAGCTGAGAAAATGGGCGGGGTACAATTAAAATCTGAGACACGCATTTGGGGCGGGGCTACATGTCTATCCAATCAATAGAGGTTAGAGTGAGTTTTAATATGCCACAATTTTGCATTTTCCGTTTAGCGATGGTAAACTGCACACTTCAATTACACTTCAAAATGACAAGTCAAAAAATATACACACACATTTCCACATTTTCAATAAAGAAAGATCAACACGACCATCACTTTCACTGTACATTTCAATATTCAACCCTGCCCTCCATATGAAACGACTACCACCATGAGCTGCAACAAAAGCATATTGCATTTCAAAAATTGGCACATTGATAGTTACATACATCTGTGGTACTTCATGTCAAGTGTTGGCAAATGTGATGAGAGAGTGCTGGTACATCCATCGTTTACTGGCACATGTGCGTGTTTAACGTCTACAGAGAATTTACACTCTACAACGTCACAGCAGAGAATAATACTGCACTGGAAACAAACAACACCTTTAGCCACTTTCCACACTAATGCACGCTGTTTTTTTTTTTGTTTTGCCATCAAACATGTAGAATGTGAGTGATAACTAATTATGATTGTCAGTCAGTGGTGACGCAGTAAATTTGGTTGGATTTAGAGATTTGACATCAGAGATTGTATTTGTAAAGGGTTGGGGGTTGTCTACCTTTCAAGCATTAAAAACTTTCGATGCAAAATAAATTAAATCCTGGCATCAAAACTTCACTGTAAAAAATATCTGTTAATTAAAGTGTCCGTACTTTGTGATTCGCAAGTGTTTTCTGTTTATTTATGGATTTGAATTGCATCTGGTGACTTTTTTAATGTTAATAATTCAACTCAACAGTTTCACAAAGTGACTTTTATTGACATTTTAGTAGTTTGAAATAATGTGAGAAATAATTTAGAGAGAAATAAATCTGTGAAATAATAGAAAATACACTGGCAGTTTATAAAAAGGATATTTGTAGTGCAATATAACAACCAGGTTGCGAATTACGGAGGGGTTTGGGGTGGTCTAATTAACCCTTGATCCCCTCTGAATGACAACAAAACAACATGTGTGGCGTTCAACATTTTAAACAGTGGAAAATAACTCACATTAATCTGTATCTTAATTATTATCATTAAAAATAGAAATAAAGAAATAAATATAATATAAATGTACATTTGACCACCCCATCGTGCCCAGCAGCCTCCTTATGCAGGAACATACTAAGCTGGCGAGCTGAATCTAGAATCTAAACACCAGCAAATCTAGCCTGCAGATAGATATGTTAGAAAAAAAATCAACAAATAGTCTAAACTCATATCTGCTTTAAAATGCACCTGCGGGTGTGTTTCCCAAAACCATCGTTAGCCAACTAAGGTCGCAAGTTCTGTCATTACATACATAGTTTGATGATTTGCTGTTTCCCAAACCCGTCGCTCCAAAGAACATTCGCAAACTGCGTCGCAAACTTGAGCACTTGCAACTTCACCTCTGGAGCTGTAGTTAGAAACAAAGTTCCTGGCTGTGTTCTAATCCCACTTATCCCTCCCTATGCCCTATTCATTTAGAACATTCTAACATTCAAAGTTAAAAATAAAAATTAAAAATGCATTAAAGTCATATCTCAAACTGTTTTTACAGGTCAGTTTTAGCGATCTTCATGTTTACAATTGTGCTCCCTTCACAGTGCACTTTGAAAACATTGATGTCATTTTGAACACAGCCTCATGGCGAAAGCTATAGGTGACATATTATTTAAAAGCGGAATTTATGTTACGTCTCAAAAGCTTGTGAAAACAAAAAGCAAACGTCAATTCTTTTAATTATTAGTGGGTTATTCATTAAGCATCTGTACTGTATTTGACATGGGCCTGCCGGTTAGAACAATTCTGCAGTGATTTACAAGTGTCAAATTGTAAAAGTAGCGTTTTCAAAAAATAAATAAATAAATAAACAATGTCCTACTTAATAATAATAATAATAATAATCAACATCATTAATATTACAATTAAAGTATGTTTTTTTCCATTTCTAATAAATAATAAATATTACATTTCATTTTATAATAAATAGCCTCAATATTTATTTATTTATATGATTTATATGATATTAGAATACGTGTTAGCTTTTGTAAGTGATAGAACACGTATTGTTCAACTTCTCAATAATATTAGTAAAGGAAACACAGGTCCTATATGTGCCATTTACATATATTTGAGTTAAAATGGAAGCGACTGCATGTTTTTACCAAATCTATTATTGGATTTTATTTTAAATGCGTGTGCGTGTAAAACAATATAATTTGCACAAATAAATTATGGGTTCTTCTCTAAAGAAATTGATACTCCACCAAGATTAGAGCATCATTATGGGCATTTTACGTTTTAACTAACGTGGTTTAAGCGATGGATCTGCGACAGAGAAACTAGTGGTTTTGGGAAACACTCGTCACTACATCGTTCTTTTCTCAAACAATAAAAGTTCAGCCACGAGTTATGGCGTTGTTTGGGAAATGCACCCCTGGCCGGTAAAATAACCGATCACAGGTTGCCGTATAGGTCAGAATCAGCTCATTATCCATCAAAACACAAGTTTGATAACCAATAAGTAGGGCCAGACAGAATCTGCAAACAATTTTTGCTATTTCTGAGCAGAATATTGTGAAACATCTGTGGATTTATGCGGAATGATTTTGGGTATATTGTAACTAAAAACGTAATGTTAAAAAAAAAAATTATACATTTTTTACTTTTATTTAATATTTACAATGCAAATCCTATTACATCCATTTAATTGGTAAACAAAGCAAGTCTCTCATATAATATATCTACCATATATCTACTAAAAGACTGCATTGTACAGTCTATTGTATCTACAGTTTTGTCGTAGGCAAATTAAAAGAACGTTTTCATATTAGTCAGTAATATTAGTGAAATTAAAAAACTGAATAAATATAAATTTACAAAGATTTACATACAACTAATAAATAGACTCAATGATGAAATGAAAATCTGCAGGTTTCTCCACGCACAGATTCCGTGTGGGTCTACCAATGAGATGTAATTGGTATCCTGAAGAATGCATATTTATTTACAGTAACTACTGAAAATAGGTGACCCCCGCATAGTCAATGTATAATTCGCTCCCCAATAACAACACCAACTTAGACAATATATCCCTTTATGTTAAAAATGTTAATAAAAGTCACTTTTTAAAAGGTTAAAAGTTGTTGAAAGAAAGGTCGCATAATGCAAAATACAGATGCTAATTTACAGATTTTTTTACATGCTCATTTCTGGTTTATACACAAAATATAATGACCACAAACTCTACAAATATCCAGAAAGCACCATAAAAGCAGTGAGTTTGACAAAGTGGCGCATTTTGAATGTCAAAATAATGTTTGTATTCAATTTGCTGTGAATACATGATGACAGAATCTACCATTTTGAACGAAAGTTCCCTATTAACGCATTCAAATGTCTATTTTCTCTCACAGTTGAACATGTCAGCCCTAAAAAAGCATTTAAAATGCACCTGATAGTAACATAATGGCGTTGATTTGCAAATCCCAAAGCTCTAAAAATGCACTCTGTGTAAACTAGTATATTAGTATTACGTATAAACTAAACCATGAAATCTGCTAATCTACACTATTAAATGACTAAATCATTACTGTATGGCACTGGTTGTTTAGAGCAGATCCATCAAAGCTATTATTTGTGACCAACAGGCACTTCAGAATAAATCAGAGGGAACTGTAAAAGATCATCTTCTTCTCTCTGGTAATTGTTTACAGACCTATTTTTGTGACAATCCTAGATTTGTTGTTGATATCGCCAAAGTTAAATCCAACAAAGGCTCATTCTGAAAACATAGCCCCGTATACATTTCTGGAGTTCGCAAGTTATGTAGCCAGAGTATGACTGGAGTTTGTCTTTAAAACAAATGCTATGATGCTGTTCCTATTCACGTTTACCAGCTGACCGCTTACCTCCAATGTGGACGGCTTTTTCACTGTTACCAGTTTGTCCGGTACGTCAAAGGATTTGAGACGCAGAGTAGAGTTGACCGTGACTACAGAGTTCAGGTCTGGCAAAGAACGGTTCCAAGAAGCAGATAAGACAAAAACTATAATAACATGGTGAGAATGTGGTAAAATCTGAAAACGTGGTAAAAATCAGGCTGCCGCAAGGGCTTTTCTTTTTCTCAAGCGCTTTTGAAAACACTATTGGTTGGGTGTAAGGAAGGAGGAGGGTGGGTCAGACATTCAATCGGTCGACAGCGGTCTCTGGTAGATTTATGTGAGAACAGCAGGCTCGTACAGCACTCGCAAGAGAAGTTTGAGATCTGAAAAGTGTACACAGCGCCCTCTAGTGGATTCACCAAAACAAGAACTGCAAAAAAAACATAGCTCCTGGGACGTATTTGGTGCTTTCCAGAAAAGTATACAGGGGTGCGCATTCAGAATGAGCCTGGGTTGCTTTAACTGTAAAATATCATCTTCCTCTCTTCGGTAATTGTTTACAGGCCTATTTTTTTTGACAATCCTAGATTTGTTGTTGATATCGCCAAAGTTAAATCTAACACAGGCTCATTTTGAAAACGTAGCCCCGTATACATTTCAGAAGTTCGCAAATTATGTAGCCAGAGGTATGTATGGCTGCATTTCAACTTTAAAACGAATGCTATGATGCTGTTCCTATTCACGTTTACCAGCTGACCGCTTAACTCCATGTGGCCTGCTTTTCCACTGTTACCAGTTTGTCCGGTAGCTCGTCGCATACGTCGAAGGATTTGAGACGCAGAGTAGAGTTGACCATGACTATGGAGTTCGAGTCTGGTGAAGAATGGTTCCAGAAAGCAGATAAGACAAAAACTAAAGCCAAAGAATATAATAAACAAGTAAATAACCGGGTAAGAATGTGGTAAAATTTGAAAATGTGGTAAAAATAAGGCTGCCGCAAGGGCTTTCCTTTTTCTGAAGTGTTTTTGAAAATACTATTGGTTGGGTTTAGGGAAGGAGGAGGGTGGGTCAGTCATACAATCAGTCGACAGCGGACTCTGGTAGATTTACAAGAGAACAGCAGGCTCGTACAGCACTCGCAAGAGAAGTTTGAGATCTGAAAAGTGTACACAGCGACCTCTGGTGGATATCGCCAAAACAAAAACTGCAAAAAAACTTAGCTCCTGGGACGTATTTGCTGCTTTCCAGAAAAGTATATAGGGGTACGTATTCAGAATGAGCCTGGGTTGGTTCAGTCGCATGACAAGAAAAAAAAAATACTAATCAACTTGATACGAAATCACAAACGCAACACACGAACTAAACTCATGAGTCATTCATAAGTCTCTATATTGTTGACATACTCTGTACTTAACGGCTGATTGTAAAAAAATATGTTTTACAATCTCTCTGTGGAGAACATGTAATCAAATACACAGCATTTGAACGAGCAACACCAAGTCTGTACATTTTCTTTTGATGAACACAGTAGCTTGCTGATAAAACAATACTTTAATAGTCATGTTTTGGCACTTTATGTTATTATATTGATCTTGATCTAATCGTAACACCGCAACGTAACCCGTCTCTGTGAAATCAGATTCACACTCTAAACCAGCGGTCACCAATCTCGGTCCTGGAGGGCCCGGTGTCCCTGCAGGGTTTAGCTCCAACTTGCTTCAACACACCTGCCTGGATGTTTCAAGTATACCTAGTAAGACCTTGATTAGCTTGTTCAGGTGTGTTTGGCTATGATTGGAGCTTAAATCTGCAGGACACCGGACCTCCAGGAACAAGTTTGGTGACTGCTGCTCTAAACTAAAAATGTGCTGTCAGATTGGTGGACTGATATATCTCCGACTACATTTTAACAGTTCACATTCTCTATGGCTCATAATGCAATTTGAAAATTCACCCTAGTTTCCGCTGCCTTGTCAATTTGGCGGGCTGTTGGTGTGAAGTGTACAGCCTCTGTTCTGCATTATTGACGAAAAACAAAACTACAAAATGACATTCTTTATGCACGGCGTGTGATCTTCATCTTAGATTAATTAGAAAGCCTTCAAATAGTTGCATTAAAGTAAAAAAAAAAGCAACTTTTGTCAGTAGTTTTGGCACTACAAATACATCCCTAGATGGATTATTTCTAATTTATAATTTCCTATAGGGTTGGAAAATCTGTGTGAACTTTTTTATTTCAGTATGTTGATGTACTGAAACAGAATATTAAATAGAGGGCGGGGCTTTATTTTTTTGCATCATTCCCTTATAGCAAACTAACGGTAAGAGGGGCGTGGTTAAGAATATTGTGGCTGAAGTCGTCAAACTGACGTCATCAAAGAAGCCCCGCCCCTTTAAACGTGTTGAGACTTTGATTGAAGATTACCAAAACTTTTTTTTTAAAATTCAGAAAATTAACTTGCACAGATTAATCGTTCACCTAAAGAATAACAATGTGAGCTAACAAAATAAACTCAATTTTGATCTCGTGAAGTAATATCCAGGGATTTCATGAATATTTCATAGTCTAATTGTGATTGGTCGTCCCTACTGCAGGTGAAGAGAGTGAGTTGAAGGGCGGGGCTTTAGGGGGGATTGGGCCGATCAGGCGCTCAGGTTGGCAGGTTGAGGTTGACTGTCTCGGCCAGAGGGCTGGACATGCGTATCTGAGAGCTGCTCTTGCTGAGGATGGACAGCTGCGTCCCCCCGTTCACCCCACTGCTCGCTAGCGAAGGGTGACGCTGCTGCTTCAGGTCCACAGCAAAGTACCTGTTCACCGTCCAACTCCTCCATTTCCTCTTTATCTCCGACTGCACCTTTAGGGAGAAACTTGAAAAGGTCATTTTTTTAATGTACTCAGCTGTAAAGGTGCACGCGTTCTCCACCAGTCCACACTCATGCTTTACATGTTTGCAGCCAGATGTGACGTGACATACATTTCCTATTTCAATCAAAACCAATCATGTCATTTTCTGTCGAAATGCTATAGCCAATCAGAACATATCTTATGTGTAAGGGTGCTTTCACACCTAGACGTTAGTTTTGGAACCTGACACGTTTTCACTTAGCGCGGTTCGACTGGGCCTATGCAAAACCCGCAATTGCGATCTGATCCACGCCAAATCAATCGGTTAGAGATTGGTTTGGTTGAAGTAAAAAAGCAATACGACCCAACGAACTATATCACAGTGTATATGTATATTTATATATATATTCCTATTTTAATTAGGTGTGTCCATATAAATGTATATATATATATATATATATATATATATATATATATATATATATATATACACACACAGGGTGTGCCACTTATATGGACACACCTAATTAAAATGGGAATGAATGGTTGTTGATATTAACGTCCTGTTTGTGGCACATTAGTATATGTGAGGGGCCAAACTTTTCAAGATGGATGGTGACCATGGTGGCCATTTTGAAGTCGGCCATCTTGGATCCAAATTTTGTTTTTTTTAATAGGAAGAGGGTCATGTGACACATTGGGCTTATTGGGAATTTCACAAGAAAAACAATGGTGTGCTTGGTTTTAACATAACTTTATTCTTTCATGAGTTATTTACAAGTTTCTGACCACTTTAAATTGTGTTCAATGTGCTGCCCATTGTATTGGATTGTCAATGCAACCCATAGCAACACCGCAGGAGAAATGCCAGCACAGGCTTCCAAGTCTCCATAGTTTCAGGTAATGCACATCTTGTATCTTCACACCATAGACAATTGGCTTCAGATGACCCCAAAGATAAAAGTCTAAGTGGGTCAGATTGGGAAACTTTAGGGGCCATTCAACTGGCCCATGATGACCAATCCACTCTTCAGGAAACTGTTCATCTAGGAATGCTCGGACCTGACACCCATAATGTGGTGGTGCACCATCTTGCTGGAAAAACTCAGGGAACGTGCCAGCTTCAGTGCATAAAGAGGGAAACACATCATCATGTAGCAATTTTTAAATATCTAGTGGCCTTAAGGTTTCCATTGATGAAGAATGGCCCCACTATCTTTGTTGTCTATGGTGTGAAGTTGACTTTTATGTTATCAAAGCCAAGTCAGTGTTGACTTGTCGCTGGTGACGTCATCAATAAAGCACAAGATGCAAATGTTTCCATGCCACAATTAGTGATTTATTTTTGAATACATACATATGCTGTTTGACAGCTCATAACATGTTGCAAAAACAATGCAACATTACCAATGACTAATTTCAGAGCAAAACAAATGCACTGTCAACACTTTCATTTAGCTAATAATGTAACAATAGCGAGGGCTAATTTTAAATAACTGCAGTCAACACACTGCAGGGGTCCGTTCTTCGTACCTCGCTTAAATGATCTAAGATGATTTGGCAGATCCTGGATCTTTTAATCTTGATAACTGATCTCTCGCTAATTTGATTCTTTGGTTTGAGAATCAGATAAGATAGTCTGGATAAACTGATCTGAGATCGCTGCGTGTGTTGTGAAGGACAGATCTATCGATCCTCGAAATCATGATCAGCAATGCAACGATTGGCTGACGGCACAGCAGCGTAATGACATCATCTGATTAATATTCAATTATCCATGTGAGCAAAATTACATAAAATTAGCAGTAAACGGCTTGTTAAATTAGACACGCAATAACCTTCCACATTTGTTGTGAGCTGCAGGCTTTACACTTTCATGTGTCAAGAGTATTCATCATGTATTTCAATGCATATTAATGTATTTAGTTCTACATTTAGAAAAGATTTTCTTTATTATAGTAGCCGTTTTTTATCGCTGTATGGAATAACTGGATGTTTACAAAAGCCTTTTGATACTAGTAAAGGTGTCTGCAACTTTTGTAAAGCATAAAATCACTGGCATATTAACTATCAAAACATGTTTATGACTGCATAAATGTATTATTGCTTTTTTTAAACAAAAAAAAAAGTCAAATATTTTGCATTTCTATTATACGCAATTTGTACGAAAGCAATCTAAAAAGTTCATATCAATAAGTTTTCTCTTTGCACCACCAGGTGGCAGTACTTTGTACTTTCATTTCGAGGGTGCAGATTGCATAAGTTTTATTAATATGTATAACTTTATTTATGTTATTAATGACTATAACTTTATATATATAGTTAAAAAATATGTACCATTTTCCCAAGTGTATATAACTACTACTGTAAGAAAATATCAGAAATCAGAACATACTTTCTGTATTATCTTTGCTTGAACTGAGCCGATCTAATCCTGTTTATATGAATTGAACCTGCTCCCGATCAGGTTTGACCTAGCAGAACTGTTGCTATGACAACAACTCTCGGATCAGCTCTGAAGAACGAAACGATCCTGGATCGTGTCAAATCGTCAATATCCAAATCCAGCTAACTGAGTAATCCACGTACGAAGAACAGACCCCCAGTTCAAGTAAGTAGCAATAACAGATATTTTAATGCAGAAACAATGCATACGTCTTCATTTTTAACTCACATTAACTTTTTGGTTTACTTCCGATATAGAATCGATATATTTTTTACAACCCTTGACAATTGAAATGAGGCTATGTATGAGAGATTCTTACCTCTGATTTATATTTGGTGATGACTTTGTCTGTTGGTGTCACTATTCAAAACTAAAAGGCACTGTTTCGCTTATAATGTCTCATTTGTCATCGTCATAAATTAAAAAAAATGACGTATGACAGCTGAGCGGAATCCTGGAAAAATAAACTAAACTCTGACCAAAGGGAGGTGAGTTTACACGCACGTGACTTGTTTTAATAATTTTGGTCCGTTTAGAAACTCTGCCGTGTGAAAGCGAACCACACCAAGAACAAAGAGCAACGTTGTTACAATTTAAATCCCTGTTTCAGAACAAAACAATCAATCTCCAGTGAAAAAGCACCCTTACATTTGGACCAGTGAGGGGTTATGGTGGACGGGGCTACCTAGAGCGATGCCACGAATAATAGATATATATTATCCTTTACTCATTTAGCAGATGCTTTTATCCAAAGTGAGAAATAGATGATTCATTTTCACTTTTTCACATCAGACCTGGTTGAGACATGCTATAAAAGTGTTCTTCATTTAATGGTATCAACTAAATATTTGTGTATACAAATATTTATCTTTGGATATTGTTTCCTGGCAGCAACTAAATGTTTTTTTCCTCCAATAAAAACATAATGATGTGTGATTTATAGATATTAAATGTTGTTTAATTGTCAAAACTACTGATGGCATTTCTTACAAAATAACAAGAAAACAAATGATTTCAGATAGTTACACTCAAAAAAGGACTTGTGCTGCTTGTTCAATCTACCCTGTGAAAAAAAGCTGACTCAACTTAAAATTAAGATTATCAGCTTCAGGACATTTTTGAGTTTACTGGACATAAATCAAGTGCAGTGCTTGGGTTGAAAGTTGAGTCAAAAAAAAGCTCAGCAGCAAGTTGCCTTACAATTTTGAGGTGCGTCTACTTTTGTTTTACAGTGTACTTATTTACAATGAGCTGAAACAACTCAACTTTTTATTTTTGGGGACAGTTTAATTGTTTCTAAATCTACTTAAATCTGTAAAAATGAGTCAACGTAATAAATTTGTGTTGGATGAACATGAAGGAGCTGTGTGTAACCCAGCATTTTTTACTGTGTTTATTAATTTGTACACTGAAAAAAGATCATTCAAAGATGATTCCTTGAATTTACAAAAATGTTTTAAGTTAAGTGGTTGTAAACAATTTATTTGGGCTGAATTTAAACAAACAAATTAAGTTGAAAATTTACTCTATTTGATTTTTTTGTTTAAATCAACACAAATAAATTGTTTGCAACACTTTTGCAGAAAGCATTTTTTTCAGTGTAGAAAACACAACATCAATGTTTTAACTTCAGAAGAGTTAGGTAATCAGTATTTGGTGGAATAACCCTGATTTTCAATCATGACAAATAAAAACATTTGGAAAAAAAAAAGATGCTGTAAATGACAATATTTCTACAGTATTTGATATTTGGAGGAAACATTATCACACATTTCACACAATTGCAGAAATAAACTAATATCAACATAAAATAATAAATAAATAAAAAACAGTCTATAGCAGTGGTTCCCAACCTTTTTCTTTGGGGCCCCCCCCATGAACATATACAAACATTGGAGCCCCCCCACCATATAAATACATATGCACGCACACACATATGTACTGTGTATATATATATATATATATATATATATATATATATATGTGTGTGTGTGTGTGTGTGTGTGTGTTTGTTTGTGTAATATTAATATATAGTAATATGTATAGAAAATATATATTTTAATATTAAAATATTAATTAATCAGTTTTAACTTGTCTTGGCCTTCAATAAAACCAAAATTTAGGTAGGCTTTGTCATACTGTCTAATCTTTTTCTTCGCCTCTGAAGAATCACTGCATTTATGTTTGTCTGCCATTTTTGTTTTGATTTTGCCTTTACGACACATTGACAAGCCGATTGCGCGAGTGAGCAAAATTTAAATAATTATTTAAAGTTATTTATTTTAATTATTTTCACTATTATGTTGGAATTTTAAGCATGTGTTTAGATTATTTTTTATTTTTTGGTACTTAAAAATACATATATAATAGTAGGGCTGCTCGATTTTGGGAAAAATCATAATCATGATTATTTTGGTCATAATTGTAATCACAATTATTCAAAACCATTGCCAGTTAAAGTCAAAATTATTAGCGATCCTGAGATTTTTTTTTTTTTTTATAAATATTTCCCAAATTATGTTTAACAGAGCAAGGAATTTTAACAGTATTTCCTATAATATTTTTTCTTCTATTTGTTTTATTTTAGCTAGAATAAAGACAGGTTTAAATATTTTGAAACCAATTTAAGGTCAATATTATTAGCCCCCTTAAGCAATATATATTTTTGATTGTCTGCAGAAGAAACTACTGTTATAATGACTTGCCTCATTACTCTAATTAAGCCTTTGAACTGCACTTTAATCTGAATGCTTGTATTTTGAAAAATATCTAGTAAAACATTATGTGCTGTCATTATAGCAAAGACAAAAAGAAATCAGTAATTAGAAATGAGATATCAAAACTATTTTGTTCAGAAATAAGTTAATAAAATATTATTTCCATGAAACAGAAATTGGGCAGGAAAAGGTTTGCTAATATTCAAGAGGGCTAATAATTCTGACTTCAACTGTATATACATGCAGTTATTTTCCACCCTGCAAAGGAAAGAGAAATAAATACAATAGAATAAAAATATGAAACAAACTGTGCTTTAAGCATCTTCACTGTAAGAAAAACACTTTAGCTACAGCATTCCTTCAGTCAAGAGCAGCGAGGGCTTTCTCGTTGTGTTTGTTTAATAATGATAAAAACAGGCGGCAGAAGGATTATAGCGCGCTGTATCTTTAATGGTTTCTCTTTCACGTCTTTTAAACCTCAACTCCTTTGTTTATTACACAAATGAGTGTTAATGTAAATAATCACTAAACACCGCGTTTTGACACCTATTTGACCATTAAAGCGTTCACGTAAAGATGACTTTAGATGTCTGCGCTCCTCTGCTCGTCTCAGTGTGTGAATGAGACCGAATGCTGACCGGCCGCATGCTTCTGACTGCGTGATCGTGCTGCACACACACATAAGCTCTTTCGCGCTTTTAAGAGCAACACGTGTACAACTGTGGCGAAATGTGATGCAATAATCAATTATCTCGATTAATGCTTTTTTATAATCGTTTGAAACCGAAATCTAAAACGGATTTTCGATTAATTGCAAAGCCCTTTATAATAGTGGACCATTTTTATGCCTTTTTCTACCTCAATACTTATCCTCTCCCGCGCCCCCCCTGTGAACTCTGGCGCCCCCCTTAGGGGGGCGTGGACCCCAGGTTGGGAACCACTGGTCTATAGTATGTATACATATAGTCAGGTCTGAAATCATTCATACCCCTGACAAATTCTGATTTTAAGATACTTTTTATCAACCAGCAAGTTTTTTTAATAAGATGACGTACAAGAGGCTTCAATGTGAAAAACAATTCTCAGATTTTCATTTTATTTACTTTTGAACAAAAACTTTAATTCTGAATTAGCCAGGGGTGTGAATAATTTTGGGCTTGACTATACACTCACCGCCTACTTTACTAGGTACACCTTACTAGTACCAGGTTGGATCCCGTTTTGCCTTCAGAACTGCCTTAAGCCTCCATGGCATAGATTCAACAAGGTACTGGAAATATTCCTCAGAGATCTTGGTTTATATTGACATGATAGCATCACGCAGTTGCTGCAGCTGCACATCCATGATGCCAATCTCCCATTCCACCACATCCCAAATGTGCTCTATTGGATTGATATCTGGTGACTCTGGAGGCCATTTGTCGCGCACAAGAAACCAGTCTGAGATGATTCATGCTTTATGACATGGAACGTTATCCTGCTGAAAGTAGACATCAGAAGATGGGCACACTGTGGTCATAAAGGGATGGACATGGTCAGCAACAATACTCAGGTAGGCCGTGGTGTTGACACAATGTTCACTTGGTACTAATTGGCCAAAAGTGTGCCAAGAAAATATCCCCCACACCATTACACCACCACCACCAGCCAGAACCGTTGAAACAAGGCATGATGGATCCATGCTTTCATGGTGTTGATGCCAAATTCTGACCCGACCATCTGAATGTCACAGCAGAAATGGAGACTCATCAGACCAGACAACGTTTTTCCAATCTTCTATCGTCCAGTTTTGGTGAGCCTGTGTGAATTGTAGCCTCAGTTTCCTGTTCTTAGCTGACAGGAGCGGCACCCGGTGTGTTCTTCTGCTGCTGTAGTCCATCCGCCTCCAAGTTGGATGTGTTGTGTGTTCAGAGATGCTCTTTCGGTTGTAACGAGTGGCTACTTGAGTTACTGTTGTCTTTCTATCAGCTCGAAAATGCATGACTAAATGCACTGAGTTGCTGCCATATGATTTGCTGATTATAAATTTGCATTAACGAGCAGTTGGACTGGTGTACATAATAAAGTAGCTGGTGAGTGTATATATATCTAAAAAATTGTATAATAAAGTATAACATAGAGGTGGTTTATAAGGACAAGGATGATGTTGTGAGTCATGATAATGTTTTATGTCTTCATAATTCAAAATGCTTATAAAAAACATACTTAACAGGGCAGCAATTTGAAATAAAGTTCAAAATCTGCCACAGGTTTCTTGTGAGGGTTGGGTTTAGGGGTAGGGGTGGTGCAAGACCATGTATTAAGTATGCTTTATGGTATAAAATACAGTATTCAAATGGAGAGTCCTCATAAGCCACATCAAGTATACATGTGTGTGTGTGTAAATATTTAGTTGCTGTGGAAACAGATTTTCTGAGCAAATCAAGACATATATGCACAGAATGAATATTAAACAAAAGTTGATTGCATGCATTTCAGAATATCAGAACAAGAGCTCTTACCTCTCCATTCAGAAAGCAGTACAGCACAGCCACAACAAACCCCTGCAGAGAGATAAGGAAAGATTTCGGTTTAATAAATTCAATTACTCTGATGCTGCAAAGTGGTCCTACCAAAATAGCCGAATAGTTTCTAGTCATATCAGCCTAGAAAATAGCAAATGTATACAACGTAAACAGTGTGCGAATTATTCATTGAAGACCGGGGTGGCGCAGTAGGTAGTGCTGTCGCCTCACAGTAAGAAGGATGCTGGTTTGATCCTCGGCTCAGTTGGTGTTTCTGTGTGGAGTTTGCATGTTCTCCTTGCGTTCGTGTGGGTTTCCTCCGGGTGCTCCGGTTTCCCCCACAGTCCAAAGACATGTATGTCATTATGAAATGTGTATCATTATGAATGTATTTCAATTACATTTCATTTCATTTTCTTGTCGGCTTAGTCCCTTTATTAATCCGGGGTCGCCACAGCGGAACGAACCGCCAACTTATCCAGCAAGTTTTTTCGCAGCGGATGCCCTTCCAGCCGCAGCCCATCTCTGGGAAACATCCACACACACATTCACACATTACGGACCATTTAGCCAACCCAATTCACCTGAACCGCATGTCTTTGGACTGTGGGGGAAACCGGAGTACCCGGAGGAAACCCACGCGAAGGCAGGGAGAACATGCAAACTCCACACAGAAACGCCAACTGAGCCGAGGTTCGAACCAGCGACCTTCTTGCTGTGAGGTGACAGCACTATCTACTGCGCCACTGCGCCCTCAATTACATCTAATCTAATAATAAAATGTATACGCTTCAGTGTTTTGAGGGACATTTAATGACTACTTTAGTGGTTACTGTAGGTCAAACTATACAAATGATGTGTCTAAAGTTTCTTTTTTTGGTCTACATGTAGATATAAACACCTGTTTTGTCAGAATTTTCTTTTTTTTAATACTTAAGATGTCTATCGGTGCTCTAGAACTGCCAGCTTCAGATTGTTGAATATTTTTCCTAGCACTGATTGGTGCGATAATGCATTTACAATGGCATACACCGTTATAGGGGGATCAAATTTAATTTGTATTATACATGTTGAATTATTAATATTTCAGATATAGATCAGAGAGGAAGCTATTTCTTACTATTAAGGAGTAAGAAATACACCCCCCCCCCATACATCTTGCTTTAATGTTCTTCAGGGGGATCAAATATTATTAGAGGGGTCAACCCCCCTCTACCCCCCTTCCCCCTCCCCCTGTAATTACCACCCTGAACGCAATTACAGAAGAGTCAAGCTTTAAATATGTAAATATATTTGCGTTATTTTTGAGCAAGATGCTAATGGTCTAATCTGATTTAATAATCTATGCTGAGCTAAGCAAAGCTAAAGCAAAGCTGAAGGGGATTGGTAAAATGAGAGTATTATTATATTATTATTATTTATTATCTTTATTAAAAAGTGTTTTTTTATTGTCTAATATATATATATATATATATATATATATATATATATATATATATATATATATATATATATATATATATATATATATATATATATATCTTTGATCAGACTACATTTTTTAAACAAATCATTTCAAAATATTAGAGAAATGAGTTGATGTGGAATGCATATACAGTTAAAGTCAGAATGATTCACCCACCTGTGAACTTTGTTTTCTTTTTCAAATATTTCTCAAATGATGTTTAACAGAGCAATTTTTCACAGAGCATTTTTCACAGTATGTCTGATAATATTTTTTCTTCTGGAGAAAGTCTTTATTTTAGTTTTATTTCGGCTGGAATACAAACAGTTTTTAATTTTTTAAACACCATTTTAAGGTCAATATTATTAGCCCCCTTTAGCGATATTTTTATTTTTTGTTATAGCCTACAATGATTTGCCTAATTACCCCAATCGCTTAGTTAACCTAATTAAATTAGGTCTTTGAATGTCACTTTAGGCCAGGGGTTTTCAAAGTGTGAGGCGCGCCTCCCCTGGGGGGCGCCAGAGCATGTCAGGGGAGGCGCGGGAAAAAATATAATATAATAAAAATATAATTATTAAGTTTAATTATTTTATGTATTTTTATTATATTTAAACGTTTTAATTAAACAAAGCAAAAAAAAATAATACGTCAAATATAAGAAAACCTTTTTTACCCAGAGGCCATCGCTTCTGTTTGGCAAGCCCGCCAATACAGGTATATGTCTGCTAATACAATGGGTCGGTTTCTGAGACCCCTGATTCAAAGCTGTAATGAAGTTCGGCCCTTTGGCCGCCGGGAAGAAGGAGGCGGAGAACCGACGCAGTTTTAAAATGATTTATTAATAACAGTGACGGCAGCTCCTCACGGAGGCTGCCGTCAAACTGAAAGCAAAAGTAAAATATGTCCGGGCCCGGTCCTCTCTCGGCTTCCTCTGCCCTCGTTCCTCCTTTTATGATCCAGAGCTCCTTCCGTAGGATCCGAGGCAGGTGCGCACCGCAGGTGTATCCACTTATGCGGTGGCCTCACACCGTTCCCACGGCTCTCGGCCACGCCCCCTCGCCACAAAAGCCTTCAAGTTCAGGGCTTATACCCAAAAAGACGACGATATGATGATCAGTATTTGAGTTTAGGATTTACGTGGACAGGACCAGCTGATGAACCACGACCTTTATGTGTGGTTTGTCAAAATATTTTGGCTAATGACAGCATGAGACGCGCTAAACTTCGACTGTTTTGACTGGGATGGACAGTTCTTGGATCTGTTCTATTCATATTGAACCATCATCCTAGTTTTAAAAACGTTATATTAAAATACTTATTACTCTGTAAATAATTGCACTTTCATGCAAATGATGATAAAAGTGAGTTAACAGTCTGACATCTGTCTGTGTCTTTATATATACTTTATATATATATTTATATATATATGTGTATGTGTGTGTGTGTGTGCGTGCGTGCGTGCGTGTTTGGAAGGAGGGGGGCGCCAATGGATAAGTTGTGTCAAAAGGGAGGCCCACTGTCTTAGACTTTGAAAAACCCTGCTTTAGGCTGTATAGAAGTGTCTTGAAAAATATCTAGTCAAATATTATTGAAAACAGAATTAAAGTAAAAAGAAAAAGCTTTAAAGCTAATCTTGAACCAAAGCTTATTCTAAAAACAGAAAGCCTCATGCTTAAAACTGTTGCAATCGCACCTTAAAATGCCAATTCTGGCAGCTCTCTTGGGTTTAGAACAAAGAAACACTGCGCATGGAGGTGTTTCTAAAACACAGCATTGAAGTTGTTACTATAAACACTTGGTACCTGGAAGGAGCCCAGGCCGAGCTCAAAGACCAGTCGCTCCCGCTTGCTGAAATCCTCCGGGGAAAAGGCAAACACAGTGTAGTGGATCCCAAACAGAGGAATGAGGAGAAGGGTGGAGCGCGCCAGACGTCTGTCAACACACACACACACCGGCGTTTCAGAAGGATGATTGAATCTCTCACCATGTCAACACAGAATTACGGTAATACACTGGGGATCAGAGCCCTTTACAACAGCCCTGTTTCAGATGAAGGTCTGTTTGATATCTCTATTGTTTCTCCCAGACAGCAATATGATGAGATCTTCTTCTCAGATGCTTCAGGACAACAATAATCGCAAATCTGTCTGCTCTTCTGACTTTCAAAAGAGATTTCAGCTATGCATGTCAGTGCTTTATACACGTACTGCAATAAAAAATGTACAAATCCAGACAGTTCTCATCAGAAGAGGAGTATAAGATGTAGTTATTAGGGTTTACACTTGCGCTGAACTAAATTAGATAGTTTTAGTGTTAATTTATTCAAAAGATTTGACTTGTTAAAGTGAAGATATATATATATATATATATATATATATATATATATATATATATATATATATATATATATATATATCTGCATATATCTGCATATATCTGCATATATATATATATATATATATATATATATATATATATATATATATATATATATATATATATATATATATATATATATATATATATATATATATATATATATATATATATTCACTTTAACAAGTCAAATCTTTTGAATAAATTTGACTAAAATAAATATTAAATCACAATACTTAACTTCACGTCTACACTCTCATCTGTTTTGGTAGAAATCCTTTCCATTTTATCAGAAAATGTAATGGAATTATTGTTTTGATTCTCTTTGTGTAACAGATCACCATTATTCCTTCCTCTTTACTACTAGTTACAGCACTAAATAAGCATGAATGTCCATCTCTTGTTTTCTACAGTAAGTCAGTGCACCCTAATATACAACTCTAGTAAATATTTTGTGAAACTGAAGTAAATTTAAATACTATCCATTGATCATACCTACAGTGCATCTGGAAAGTATTCAGAGCGCTTCACTTTTTCCACATTTTTTATGTTCATGTATTTCCTCAAAATTCTACACACAATACCCCATAATGACAATGTGAAAAAAAAAGATTTGTTGAAATTGTTGCAAATTTATTAAAAATAAAAACCCTGAAAAATCACATGTACATCAGTATTCACAGCCTTTATCGTGAAGCTCTAAATTGAGCTCAGGTACATTCTGTTTCCACTAGGGATGGGAAGATTAACCGATATGTATCGATACGCGGTCATGCGCGTGCACGATGCGAGTGCATCGGTAGAGCAGCAGAGGATGAATGAAATTTTGGAAGCAAATCGAGATGCATCGGTTTTTGCGAGATGCATCTGTTTTACCAAGATACAACTTATATTTTTAATATAGAATGTATTTTTTATTTATTAACAAGTGTTGTCAACCTGTTTTTGGCGCATAATTTAATCGACCTACATAAAGTATGCATTAGCAACGGGCTTGCGGATGTATACACTTACACTACAACTCAGTGTATCAGGTGTGCGGATGAAGCTAGTGGAGCGCCCTCAGAAAGCGCGAGAAGCAAAACAAACATTTTATTCCTCACTGAGTTTTAAATCTAAAGTATGGCAACATTATGGATTCTGCAAAAAGGATGGACGACTTGACAGGACAGATGCAATTTGCAAAATGTGCCGCGCATCTGTAAAATACACGGGCAGTACGACTAATCTGATATCTCACTTGAAGCTGCTCCTCGGTGTTGTTGTGGAAGCATCTTCCAGTGTTCCTGCATCCCCCGGCTTCCTGCTCTGCTTCAACTGTAGCTACCAGCTCCAAAAGTGGTGAGAAAAGCATTGAAAATTTTCTCCATGCGCAACAGTTCTGCTCGCTCTACGCCAATAACGAATGCTATTGCATTGTTCATCTGCAAAAATATTCAGCCTAGTGTCACGGAGAACGAAGGTTTTAAACACCTCCTGTTAATTTTTATTTATTTATATTTTTATTAGCCTGTTGTTTACAGTGACAGTGATGTTTCAAAGCAGCATAACACTGCTAGTTCATGACCTTAAGTTTTGAATATTCAGTGGCACAATATATCTTTGTAAAACTTGTTTTCATAGTTGAAAAGTTAAATCACAATTCTTGTTGTGCAATGCTCAACCTTTATGTTGAAAGAGTGCAAATATATACATTTATACTATATATTGCACTTATACATTCTGTTTATCTTGAAAATACTTAAATAATATGTGCTATATGTTCTAAAATGGCCCTCTACTGTAAACTGACACTCTGGCTCTGAGAGAAAAGCCAGTTTGTAAAAAAAGTCTTGGTTTTACTTGGTTACTAAATAATCAAACTCATTCAATGGCACAGCATCCTTTTTTACATCATCTCATAAACTTGATCTAATTAGTTAGTGCTGAATTATCGCATTGTATCGTGATATGGGTGTAAATCGTATCGTGTTGCATCGCAATGTCACAAATGTATCGCTAATATATCGGATCGTATTCTTTGTTTAGAGATGCGTATCGGATCGGCATTATAGCTTAGATGCCCAACCCTAGTTTCCACTGATCATTCTTGAGATGTTTCAGCTGCTTAATTGGAGTTCACTTGTTTTAAAATCAGTTGATTGGACATGATTTGAAAAGGCATACACCAGTCTATAGAAGGTCCCAGGGTTGACAGTGCATGTCAAAGCACAAACCAAGCATGAAGACAAAGGAATTGTCTGTAGACCTCCAAGACAGGATTGTCTCCAGGCACAAGGCTGGGGAAACATTTCTGCTGCTCTGGAAGTTCCAATGAGCACAGCGGCCTCCATCATCCGTAAGTGGAAGATGTTTGTAAGCACCAGGACTCTTCATAGAGCTGGCCGGCCATCTAAGCTGAGTGATCAGGGGAGAAGGGCCTTAGTCAGGGAGGTGATCAATAACCCGATGGTTACTCTGTCTGAGCACCAGCATTCTTCTGTGGAGAGAGGAGAACCTTACAGAATGACAACCATCTGTGCAGCAATCCACCAGTCAGGCCTGTATGGTAGAGTGGGCAGACGGAAGCCAATCCCCACCTGGAATTTGCCAAAAGGCATCTGAAGGACTCTCAGACCATAAGAAACCAAATTCTCTGGTCTGATGAGACTAAAATTGAACTCTTTGGAGTGAATGCCGGGCATTACATTTAGAGAAAACCAGACACTGCTCTTCACCAGGCTAATAGCATCCCTACAGTGAAGCATGGTGGTGGCAGCATCATGCTGTGGGGATGTTTTTCAGCAGCAGGAACTGAAAGACTAGTCAGGATAGAGGGAAAGATGAATGAAGCACTGTACAGAGACATCCTGAATGAAAACCTGCTTAAGAGTGCTCTTGACCTCAGACAGGGGCGACAGTTCATCTTCCAGCAGGACAATGACCCAAAGCACACCGCCAAAATATCAATAGAGTGGATTCACAACAACTCGGTGAATATCCTTGAGGGGCCCAGCTAGAGCCCAGACCTAAATCCTATTGAACATCTCTGGAGAGATCTGAAAAAGGCTGTACACTGTTGCTTCCCATCCAACCTGATAGAGCTTGAAAGTTGAAAAAGCTTGAAAAATTCCCAAAGACAGGTGTGCCAAGCTTGTGGCATCGTATTCAAAAAGACTTGAGGCTGTAATCGCTGCCAAAGGTGCATCAACAAAGTATTGAGCAAAGGCTGTGAATACTTATGTACATGTGATTCCCCTTCTAGGGAACTTCAACACTGCGTCTAACCAGAACGCTAGGGGAACACCTCTTTTATACGCGTCTTGAAGCACATGTGAAATCAATCTAATGTAATTAAGCAGGTGTCGTCAGACCAGAGAGTATAAAAGCCTGTACTGAGCATTCAGTATCAACTTCTTTGCTTTCAAGAAGCACGCACGTGAAAATACACCCTCTTTCTGTGAACTTTCATAACTGATTTGCATACACAAAATACAAAAAAACTGACAACTTACTTTTTTATTTTGGTATGGCAGAGAAAAACTTTAAACGTTGTGTGCCTCCATGCCCTCGCTTTATTGCGGCTGGTGACTCACATGATTTGTGTTTAGAGTGATTGGGAGAAGAGCATGCCCTGGCAGCATTTGAGAATGCTGACTGTGGACACTGTGACGTCCTCTCCCGTAAAGAGCTGCGTAGTCGGAGAGAGTTCTTTAATAAAGCTCCCGTGGCGCACGCTCCTCGCGGTTCGGGTCCCACTCGTGCTGAGGCTGAGCGTCGACTTCGGTCGTGGGGTTCGCAGCTAGATCTGGCGGATGAGATGGAGACGGACTCTGTCCTTTCTCTCTGGATCCATGAGATCTAATCCTCCTTCGGGAGCGTCAGAAGCACGCTCTGCGGTTTCTTCTGCGCCTCGTGGGAGGGCGGCGTCCTCCGTTTCCGAGGAAACCGAGGCGCCGCAGCAACAAATACAAAGAGGGTCGGGGAATCTGCCGCCCCAGTCAGTGGAATATGAGGAGTTAGTGGAGGTGATTTCACGTGCTGCTGACAGGTTCGAAGTAATAGATTGGCAGCCAGCACGTGAGCAGCAGCAGCTGCGTCTGACAGGAATGCTGGATGAGAGAGAATTACCCAGCAGAGTAGATCCTCCACTAAGGGACCTCCCCTTTTGTCCCGAGCTACATGATGCGGTTTCTAAATCATGGAAAAATCCGTATTCAGCATGGTTAATGACACCAAAAACAGCTATTTATTCAGCAGTTCGTGGGCTAGGGGAAAAGGCATGTACAGTAATGCCAATGATAGAAGAGGACTTAGCACGTCATCGTCGTTCAGATCTAAAATCTGCAAGGGTCCCTCCTTTGTTGTCGAGACCATTAAGAGTAACATCGGGTCTAGTCAGTAAAGCATATATGACGGCTGGTCAGTCTGTTGGATGCCTGCACACCATGTCAGTGCTGCAGGCATATCAGGCTGACCTAATTAAAGAGTGCCTAGATGGTGGGGGAGCAACACCCGAACAGCTTCGAGAAGCTCTTCGGGCGTCAGATCTAGCTTTAAGAGCTACTAAAGAGGCAGCCTCTAGTTTGGGGCGATCTATGGCTACCCTGGTGGCTACTGAGCGGCACCTCTGGCTGACACAAGCAGAAGTGTCAGAAACCGATAGAGCTATTCTTATGGACGCTCCAATATCGAGCTCAGGGCTCTTCGGTGACGCCGTCGATCGCGTCGCCGAATCCCTCGACAGAGTTAAAAAACGCTCTAGCTCCCTCGGGGACTTTCTCCCCCCAAGATCAAAAAGTCAGGGGGCTTTTAAAAGACAGTCCCAGCCGTCAACCAGCTCCTCATATCATGAAGTACAAAGGATAAAACAAAGTCCTGACGTGTTGGGAGTCAGGCTTTCCAGGGCCCCCCCTGGACACCGAGAGCACCATTCAGCGCTCTCACTGAACCAGGGTCCGTGGAGAAAGGGAGAGGCCACCTCACCACTTATGTTGGTGGGGGGCTCTGTGTCTCCCGGGGTGGGCGTTCCTCAGTGTCTGAGGGCATTGGGGGCCCCACCCCCTCTGCAGGGGGGTCAAAGAACAACCAGAGGCCAGTCTCGAGAGGCTGGTACCCCTAGCACATTTTTTGGCAGCGTGGAAACACCTGCCGATGGTGTCCCAGTGGGTCCTGTTCACAGTAGAACATGGCTACAAAATACAGTTTTGTGCACGCCCACCTCGCTTCAGCGGTATTGCACCCACCATAGTGAAGCCAGAACAGGCTCTGGTTATGGAACAGGAAGTACTGGCCTTATTAATAAAAGGCGCAATAGAGCGTGTTCTCCCACTCGACAGAGAGTCAGGGTTTTACAGCCGGTATTTTATAGTTCCCAAAAAGGATGGGGGATTGCGTCCCATATTAGATCTGAGAAATCTAAATCGGTCCGTCGGGGCCCTCAGGTTCAGGATGTTAACCATCAAAAATGTGGTGTCACAAATTCAGTCCGAGGACTGGTTTGTGACGATAGACCTGAAAGACGCATACTTCCATATTTCCATCCTTCCCCAACACAGGAAATACCTGAGGTTCGCTTGCGGGGGCGAAGCGTTCCAGTATCGGGTTCTTCCATTCGGCCTAGCGCTGTCACCTCGAACCTTTACCAAAATAGTCGAAGCGGCACTAGCTCCACTTCGTATGCAGGGGATACGTATCCTAAACTACATAGACGATTGGCTAATTCTAGCTCAGACTCACGATATAGCAGTTCGGCATCGAGATGTCGTTCTCACCCATATCAGAAGGTTGGGGTTTCGGTTAAACACCGCAAGAAGTGTGCTTGTTCCAGCCAGGACGACCATTTCTTTAGGTGTGCTATGGGACTCCATGACGATGCGAGCACGTCTGTCCCCGCCATGAATCGCTTCGATTCAGTCAACCGTACACAGAGTCAAACTAGGCCAGTTCATCACTGTGAAACACTTTCAGAGGTTGTTGGGTCTCATGGCAGCAGCAGCCAGCGTGATTCCGTTCGGTCTGCTGTACATGAGACCCCTGCAGTGGTGGCTCAAATCCAGGGGGTTTTCCCTCAAGGGGAATCCTTTCCGCATGATCAAGGTCTCGCGGCGCTGCCTTCGAGCCTTAAGTATGTGGAAAATACCCTGGTTCCTGTCCCAGGGCACAGTGTTGGGGGCTGTCTGTCATCGCGTCATGCCTATGACAAATGCTTCTCTGACGGGCTAGGGAGCAAAGGGCTTGATCCGCATGATCAAGGTCTCGCGGCGCTGCCTTCGAGCCTTAAGTATGTGGAAAATGCCCTGGTTCCTGTCCCAGGGCCTAGTGTTGGGGGCTGTCTGTCATCGCGTCATGCTTATGACAGATGCTTCTCTAACGGGCGGGGGAGCAACCCTGAGGGGGCTTCCCGCAGCGGGACGATGGGGAGAACATCATCGTTACTGGCACATAAACTGCCTGGAGATGATGGCCGTGTTTCTGGCCTTAAAACACTTTCTCCCAGATCTAAGGGGCCATCATGTTTTAGTCTGCACGAACAACACATCGGTGGTCGCTTACATCAACCAGCAGGGGGGTCTGAAGTCTCGAATGCTATGCAAACTAGCACATCGGATCCTCCTGTGGGCCCAGAACAAAATCCTGTCCATCAGGGCAATGTATGTCCCGGGCCATCTGAACATGGGAGCAGATCTCCTGTCGAGGCAGGGGGTGAGATCCAGGGAATGGAAACTTCTTCACCCCGAGGTGGTGGAGTCCAATTGGGAAAGATTAGGGAAAGCGCAGGTAGACCTGTTTGCTTCCCAAGAGACCACGCATTGCGTACTATGGTTTTCTCTCTCGCATCCAGCCCCTCTGGGACTGGTTGCCATGGTTCAGACATAGCCGAGGCTACGTCTGTATGCTTTTCCCCCGATCGCTCTGCTCCCAGGAGTCCTGGAGAGGGTCCGTCAAGACTGAGTACAGTTACTGCTGGTAGCCCCGGTTTGGCCTACCAGGATTTGGTTTTCGGACCTCATAGCCCTGCAGGCGGGTCTCTCGTGGGAGATCCCCATCAGCAGGGACCTTCTGTCCCAGGCGGGAGGAATGATACTTCATCCCCTACCCGACCTGTGGAAACTGTGGGTGTGGCCTCTGAGCGGGCCCACCTCATAGAGTATGGACTGTCAACCGAGGTTGCTCAGACCATTCTAAGCTCCAGGGCTCCCTCCACAAGGAAGCTTTATGCCCTAAAATGGGCTCTCTTTTCAGCTTGGTGCAGAGAACACCAGCTGAACCCAGTCAGCTGCCAGGTAGCCTCAGTGCTGGAATTTCTCCAAGATCGCCTGTCTGCTGGGTTAGCTGCATCCACTCTGAAAGTGTACGTGTCAGCTATAGCGGCCTACCGTTCTCCCCTAGATGATGAGTCACTAGGACAGGATCCGCTAATTCGTCGCTTCCTTCGTGGAGCCATAAGGCTAAGGCCTGTCAGCACACACAGGGTACCGACATGGGATTTAACATTGGTGCTCGAGGGCATCTCTGTTCCCCCATTTGAGCCACTGCAGGAGGCGTCAGATAAGTTTCTGACACTAAAAACAGCTTTCTTATTAGCTATTTCTTCCTTGAAAAGGGTTGGTGACCTCCAGGCTTTGTCGGTTGCACCTTCATTTCTGGAGTTTGCTCCAGGCATGTCCAAAGCCTTTCTTTATCCCAGACCGGGGTACGTGCCTAAGGTGCCCACTCATGTGGCGAGACCTGCTGTGCTACAGGCCTTTCACCCGCCCCCATTTCAGTCGTCGGACCAAGAGAAGTTAAACTTACTCTGCCCAGTTAGAGCTCTGAATACATATGTTAACCGGGTTATCAACTGGAGAAAGAGTGAACAGTTACTGGTCTGCTTCGGACCCTCAAAAAGGGGGAGTCCGGCAAATAAGCAGACAATAAGTAATTGGATAGTTGAGACTATCTCATTTACCTATCAGGCTGCTGGACGCCCTGCACCTAAATTTAAGGCCCACTCCACAAGGGCTGTCGGGGCCTCCAAAGCTTCTATTTCGGGCTCAGCCCTTTCTGACATTTGTTTGGCGGCAGGATGGTCGACTCCACATACATTTGTGCGTCACTATCAACTCGATGTAGACCCCTCACCAGGGTCCTCTATTCTCACTGCGTAGTGTGCTTTCACAGTCAGCTGTGAGTCTGGCCTAGTGGGTATTGCGTTCCCCTAGCGTTCTGGTTAGACACAGTGTTGAAGTTCCCTAGAAGGGGAACGTCTCGGGTTACGTATGTAACCATAGTTCCCCGAGAGGGAACGAGACACTGCGTATTCCGCCATACTCTCTTCTGCCTGTTACTTCTTTCAAGCAAATTCGAAGTTGATACTGAATGCTCAGTACAGGCTTTTATACTCTCTGGTCTGACGACACCTGCTTAATTACATTAGATTGATTTCACATGTGCTTCAAGACACGTATAAAAGAGGTGTTCCCCTAGCGTTCTGGTTAGACGCAGTGTCTCGTTCCCTCTCGGGGAACTATGGTTACATACGTAACCCGAGACGTTTTTCTTATTTTTAATACATTTGCAACAATTTAAAAAACTCTTTTTTCACAATGTCATTATGGGGTATTGTGTGTAGAATTCTGAAGCACTATGAATACTTTCCGGATGCACTGTGTATTCTTTCTTAAGCCGCATCAGGTGCTATCTAGTGAATTTACTGCTAATCTACTGTGGGCAAAATGATGCCTGCATGACTCAAATAGTAATATATCATACTGCCTATAGTCAACATGCAGCCTGTTCTGATGAACGGAGGTCTCAAGGGTTTAGAATAACATGACGGTGAGTAATTAATACCATAATTGTTTTATTAGGTGAACGAACACTTGACCAGACTTGACCAGCCTGTGTAAAACCTATTGAATGTTCTGTAGTTCTGTGCATGGGCTCAACTCTCAGGGAATACAAATAACAGACATACATATATACAAATACCATTGCAATGTATGAAAGGTGCTGTATGTAAGTTTTTGACTCTTCTAAAGCACAAAAGTAACATACCATGATTGCAGATATTTAAGAGACGTGCACATATTTGTTTGCCTGAAGAACAATGTTAAAATCAGATATTCTCCTTTGAATATGTGTGTCCTGTGTCAGAATGTCTGTCTTTGTTTTGTTCTCTATAACCAGCCCACTGCCAATTTACTCAATGATACTTCAGCAATCTGGGTTTTCTTGGTGGAAAACGCACCGTATTTTATTTCAGTCTTGAAGGCTGCTTCAATGTGCAACAACTGCAGCCTCCGAAATGAGACGCAGATTCAGAGTTAAAAATCCACATTAGGTGATTTGTATTAGCAAATAATTTAACTATGATAAATTTTAACATTAGCTTAGCAGCGTACATTGTAACGCCGTTTTTCTTAACAACGCGCAACTCGACAAGATTTCAGCAACAAGAAATTTAACTGTCTGCACCAGACGCAATATAGCTAAAACATTTAAATACCAGCCATCCAGAAGCACAGAATAGTGCACTGCACTTCAACTGAATTATTAAATCTACATGCTTAGTGAATGATATTTGTTGGTTTGTACTGAGTCACAGTTCTAGCGTTCATTTTCTAGTAAGTTTATTTTATTTTCAAGATCTGAGGTAAACTATCTGGACTTTAAAAAATGCTTGCTTCCACACAAATGATTTGTGTTGAGATAACACGAAGGAATCAAGTTAACGTACTAGTTTTTACAAATTTAATTTGACTGAATCTAAAACAATTAATTTGTCCCAAAGAATTGTGTTGCTTTAGCTCATTTTAAATAAGTAATTTAAACAAACAGCAAAGTAAGTTTTTGAATGTTCACACTAGACATGGATGCAGCCTCAATCACCAGTGACTTACTTGACAAGTCAATGGAAAGACGCAAATAGACATTCTGTGGCATGATTTGCATGAATGAGGCGGCAAAAAAAAAAAAAAAAAAAAAAAAAAAAAAATATATATATATATATATATATATATATATATATATATATATATATATATATATATATATATATATATATATATATATATATATTAGTTTTTATATAAACTAATTAATAGATTATATATAAACTGAACTGAAGAGTTCAGATGCTAAAACCTGTAACAGCCATTTGAAACGTCCTATTTTTATCAGCAAAATTGAGTGTTTTGCGCACTTGACGCACTTAACGATTGAATGGTGAGATCGATCAAGTTGAAAAATCTGAACTTAAGTAAACATTCACGCCACGCTAACCAATCAGAAGCACGCTGACCAATCAGAAGCTTGCTCTTGCAAAGGCATGATAATATCGCACCCCCTGCAGTTGGTGTCCTGAGAGGAAATCCTCCTGCCGACACTGGACAACAGCTCATCAAACTGGGCTCGGCTCAGTCGGAAGCACCGCTGAAAGCTTTCATCATCCAGGTATAGTTTCTGGAGGAGTTGATGAACTCACAGAGTTGGGTGCACCTCTAAAATGATCTAGTGGACTCAAACACGGCGCCGAACAAATCTACTCTGTTTTTCAGCCTTTCTAAAGCACATAAACACAGCTACTCTCTCAATAAAATCCATGTTAAGGCTGGCTCACACTGTGATTTTTTATAATCCTGAACGATTGTAGCATGTCAGACTGCACGAACATAACTCCCATGTCACACTGTAAGATCTCAGCGGTCATAAAGTCAGACTGAACGGCAATGAAGACACGCCAAACACAAAAGAAAATCCCCTTGGAGTTTGACGTCATCCGTGTTTGACATTTTCACTATTCTGCTTAATGATTCCTCACAGCAAACTTTAACAATCTGTAGCGGCAATTTTGCACACGGCAAGTCTCAATGATAAAACCAGGAAGAAAAACACTGTTTTGACATTTCCCCGTAGTCATTTGAATTGTGGCATGGATTGCGTCATTAAATTCGGAGCTCCTGTTGGTTCTTGGATTGACGCTCATCACAGCTGTTGTCACACTGCAGGAAAGTGTTTGAAATCTTCTGACACCGCCAAAACTTTATCAGAGGAAAGATCACAACAGGCACAAAGCAGCTGTCAGTGAACATTTCAAACCAACGATCAAAGTCCACAGATTTTAGCCTAGGATTTCAGGAATCTTTTAGGATTCCCCACGTTTGTCTCAGATGGCAAAATGGTTGCTGAAATCTCACAGTGTAAGCAGGGCTTTAGCCAATTAGCACGTAAATAAAGTACGTAAATAAAGCAATGGGTGCTCGCTGCAGAGCCATTTGAGGAGAGCTGAGCTCCAGCGAGGGGGAGCTTAAGCTTGAGCTCCACCTTTTTTGCACTTCTTCTACGAGTGATGTCACTGGGGGTAGGGTTAGGGGTGGGGTTGGTGTACGCATTAAAACAGCTTACAGGAGGAGGAGCGACAGCTCATGCTCCCCCTCGCTGGAGCTTATCTCTCGTCAAATGGCTCTGCAGCGAGCACCCTCTCAAATAAAGCGAGTAAACTCAAAATATTGACGCGACTATGAACAAGCGAATAGCACTATTTATTCATGTAAGCTGCATCTGGTGTGGACATTAAAGGAGGGGCTGGGTGAAAATATAATTTTGAACTGCAATACCTAGTTAAACCACTTGGGGTCGACATTACATACTGCACCTTTAAAAACAACACAGGCTTATTCTAAAAATGTAGCCCTATATACATTTCTGGAGATCGCAAATGATGTAGCCAGAGCTGCATTTTATCTTTAAAATGAACGATTTGGGGTGGTAAGATGCCGTTCCTTTTCTCGCTCTCCAGCTGATCAATTATCTCTATGTGGACGGCTTTCCTGCTGTTACCAGATTGTCCGGTAGCTCAACATGTACGTCGGCGGACTTGAGACGCAAAGCAGAGTTGACCGCGGTTACTGCGGTTACAGAAAACAAAAGCCAAAAAATAAAATAATCATGTAAATAACAGGGTGAGAATATGGTAAAATCTGTAAACGTGGTAAAAATCAGAGGGCTTTTCTTTTTCTGGGTTGCTTTTGAAAACACTGTTGGTTGGGTTTAGGGAAGGGGGTGGGCGGGTCAACCGGTGCTTTTTAAAAAAAATGCTGTTGGCTGGGTTTAAGGAAGGGGGAGGGTGGAGGTCTCAGCGGGTTGGTCAGTCAGTAAATCAGTCAGTTGACAGCGGCCTCTGGTGGATTTTTGTGAGAACAGCAGGTGCGAAATGAGATCTTTGTAAAATTTGTGAAAACAAAAACTGCAAAAAAACGTAGCTCCTGGGATGTATTTCGCGATCTCCAGAAATGTATTTAGGGGTACATTTTCAGAATGAGCCTGGGTTGTTCAAAAATCACTTTAATAAAACATCTGCTAAATATAAAGCATAAAAGTATAAATAACACGAAACAAAAACAAAAGGTTCACAATACAAAACACCACGTGAAATCATAAAATAATCAGCACTCAAGTTTCACAGCCTTTTTTCCTCAATGGATATTTAAAAATAAAAAGTGCACACCGACTGGCCAACACAGACTCAGACACACACACGCATACACACGCGCGCACACACACTTACAGCGTGATGGTAGAAAGCTCTGACATCCTGCACGAATGCTGGACGGCCTGTGTGGGCTCACTGAAGCATTTCTGTGCACAGCTGCTAAACACGACAAAGACAACAAACACTCTTTAGGACAAAACACACACACACACACAACAGACATCAACACACAAACACACAACAAACCTCAATACACAAAAACGTACACACAACAGACCACAAAACATACAAACGCACACACAACCACAACAGACTTTAGTACACACAAACGCACACACGCACACACGCACACACACACACACACACACACACACACACACACACACACACACACCTCAAAGCTCAGAGACCTCAAGGATTCACACAGCAGTTTTTTTTCATGTGATTATACTAATTATGGGTTTAAAGAAAGTAAGATCAGCCTAAAACAACATGTCCTCTACATTATTTAGACTATTTAGATGCCAAACATGAATTAAAGTCAGCAAACAAATGGCTCATCTAGAAAACTGTCTAGTGTTTTGAGTCCTCACTGCTACAAAAGCCAAAAAATACCCAACAAGTTGCCTTAAAAACACTGCACCGATTTCATCTCTCATGAAATCAGCATATAATACATGTGCATAGCAGAAACTATATAACCCGAACAACAATCAAATATTCACACCCTGTGATAAATCCAACACAGGCTCATTGGAAATATGTGTGCTTTAGCCTCCATTTTGTCGATGCTTGATTGCAGTTTTTAGGTAAAATGAACACTAGGGGGCAGTATGAAGCCAACACACTATTCCTTTTCACACCACAGATAATTACTAGGAAATAATATAGGTGAATAAAGGATTATTTTCATGCAGATCATTTCTCAAAACCAAATAAACACCAAAAAGCAACTTAACAGTTTCTATGATTACATTAACATTACATTTACATGTAGTCATTTATCAGATACTTTTGTCCAAAGCGGCTTACAATTGAGGAGGCATTCAACGATTCAACAAGAAGAGGCAATACACACAAGAAGTGCTGATTATACATAGGAACTGTTAGTGTTTAGAGAGTTCAGTGCTAGAGTAAGGAGGGGGGAGTGTTTATTTTAACACCCTATGATAATTCCAAATCAGTCTCATTGTAAATATGTGCTTTAGCCTCCTTTTAGTTAATGGTTGACTGCAGTTTCTAGGTAAAATGAACACTAGGGGGCAGTATGACGCCAACAACCTTTGTTTCTTTTCACACTACTGATATTTACTAGGAAATAATATAGGTAAATAAAGGATTATTATTATGCACGTCATTGCCCAAGACCAAATAAACACCAAAAAGCAACTTAACAGTGTCTATGATTACATTTACATGTAGTCATTTAGCAGATACTTTTGTCCAAAGCGACTTACAATTGAGGAGGCATTCAACGATTCAACAAGAAGAGGAAATACACACAAGAAGTGCTGATTATACATAGGAACTGTTAGTGTTTAGAGAGTTCAGTGCTAGGGCAAGGAGAGGGGTTTTTATTTTGTAGACAGAGAGAAAGAATAGTATTTCTACAGGTGGTTTGTCAAGCCCACTCACCTGTGTTTAACACAAATCATACAGTTGAAGTCAAAATTATTAGCTTTCCTTTGAATTTTTTTTTTCTTTTTTAAATATTTACCAAATGATGTTGAACAGAGCAAGGACATTTTCACAGTATGTCTGATAATATTTTTTCTTCTGGAGAAAGTCTTATTTGTTTTATTTCGGCTAGAATAAAAGCAGTTTTTAATTTTTTTAAACACCATTTTAAAGACAAAATTATTAGCCCCTTTCAGCTATATATTTTTTCGATACCTGCAGAACAAACCATTGTTATACAATAACTTGCCTAATTACCCTAACCTGCCTAGTTAACCTAATTAACCTAGTTAAGCCTTTAAATGACACTTTAAGCTGTATAGAAGTGTCTTGAAAAATATCTAGTCAAATATTATTTACTGTCATCATGGCAAAGATAAAATAAATCAGTTATTAGAAATGAGTTATTAAAACTATTATGTTTAGAAACGTGTCAAAAAAATCTTTTCTCCGTTAAACAGAAATTGGGGAAAAAATAAACAGGGGTCTAATAATTCAGGGGGGCCAATAATTCTGACTTCAACTGTAAATGCTCTTTATATAGACATGGAGTGATTGTAAGAAAGTGTCTGGTGCAAATGTGCAAAAAACTAGTCCAATTGTCTGTTAAAGTGTCAGAGAGATGAAAGTGTGTGTTTTCTACAGGTGGTTTGTCAAGCCCACTCACCTGTGTGAGGCACACTCAAAATTGCGGTTTTGAGGTTGTCATGTGTTGTGGTTGTCCTGGTTTTGTTCACATATCAGTAATTGAATATGTTTGCCTCACCTATCTATGTCCACATGGTCAACTTTTCTGGTGTGGTCAGTTTGCTCAGTAGCTTACATTGTACGGTGTACAAAGCCCTCGGATTTAAGTTCGGTGAAGCAAGCAAGCTTTCACAAAAGAGATAAAAGCAATGTCAAATCAAGGTAAAGCTATGTGGTCGCAGTACACTTTTCTCTTACACTTGCTTTTGAAAACACTATTGGTTGGGCTTAGGGAAATGTTTAGGTCAGTGGATTGCTAGTTGATCTGTACATCAAGTGCTGGCTTTTTGTGGACATGAATAAGAATGATGTGTTTCTGAAACATACAATAAAATGTAAATTATATAAACTATTAACTGATACTTAACAAGTCTTTAGTAAGTAATTTACTAAAAGCTAGTTCATGATCTATTACTAATGTATTAGGTATAGTTATAAATCATTAAAATACAGTTAACAAGTCATTTAGAACTTCCTAACTGACAGCTTGTAGGTTATCTGTTGGCTATCGATAAGGCACAGTTATAAATAATAAACAAACTATTCACTTTTATTTAACAAGTCATTTATAACTCATTAACTAACAGTTTATTAATAAACTACTAACTAGTTATAACAGATAGTTATTCTAAAGTGTTACCAGTTATAATTATTATCAACAAAGACGTGAGATATTAAGCTTTTCCCATTCACATGAAGCTATTATTAACTAAATTCAAGCGCTATAAATTACGTATGTGTGTTTTAATCTCTGAACAAGTGATAGATTTTGTCCAAATGTATTCATTTATTTTTTATATAAAATATCAAAAAAAAGTGCCAAATTTTCAGAATTTAGACGTATAATAACTTTTAGACAACACATAACCATCATTTTAATATAGAAATGTTAAAGAAAATGAATATTTGGTGGAATTACCTTTCATAATCCCAACAAAGTGTCAATTTCTGTAAATAAATGCTCTTAAATAAAGCCATTTTTATTATAATTTTAAAATAAATATCATCAGACCCTTTTGCAACAAACCAAATATTAACATTTAAATCGAATCCATACTTAAAAAAAAATAGAGAAAATAGAAAAAAAAAAAAATAATAATAGTAATAATAATTCCTTACATTTATATAGCGCTTTTCTGGGCGCTCAAAGCGCTTTACACAATGGGGGGATCATTGACTTGATCACAGACTTCATCCACCACCAGTGTGCAGCATCCACCTGGATGATGCGACGGCAGCCATTTTGCGCCAGACCGCACACCACACACCAGCTGATTGGTGGAGAGGAGACAGTGATGAAGCCAATTGGAATATGGGGATGGTTAGGAGGCCATGATGGACAGAGGCCAGTGGGGAGATTTGGCCAGGATGCTGGGGTTAAACCCCTACTCTTTTCGAAGGACATCCTGGGATTTTTAACGACCACAGAGAGTCGGGACCTCGGTTTAACGTCTCATCCGAAAGACAGTGCTCACTGAGCAGTATAGCGTCCCCGTCACTATACTGGGGCATTAGGACCCACACAGACCGCAGGTTGGGCGCCCCCTGCTGGCCTCACTAACACCACTTCCGGCAGCAACCTAGCTTTCCCAGGTGGTCTCCCATCCAGGTACTGACCGGGCGCAGCCCTGCTCAGCTTCAGTGGGTGACCATGTGAGAGTTGCAGAGAGCTAGCTGCCGGCTAAATACTACCTCTGGATCAAACAACAGTACAAAAGTGTGACCACTACATTGTAAACTGTATTAAATCCCAGTCAGATGATTCCAAATTTGGTCAGAAATCTCAAAAGTCATCATCTAACGCAAGCCAAATGAATGCTAGCGCTCACACTCTCAAGACTTGACAGTCTCCTTTCAGCCACTGTTTCAACCACATCAACCAATCAGACGCAACACATCAATAACACAGTGTTTTCACGCTGACTGAGACACACACAGACACACACACTCACAGATAAATGCTGGACTCGTTTCCGCCGATGTCTGGAGACTGAAGCTTCTGCACCAGGATTATGATGATCCCAATGAACAGCACAAAGTTAATCTGAAAGAAAAAATGCTTGTTTATTAAATGTTTATTGTGCAAGTAAATGTATTCATTTCATTGATTTAACAAAAACAAAACAAAAACGGATATTTCTCACAGCTCACCATGATTGATGCCACCACAGGGCCTTTGATCACCCACCAGAGGGCAGTGTTATCATTCATGTCCCAGCAGCTGCAGAAACACAAGTGATTTAAGGTAAGAAACTTTGCAGCCCTTCGTTGGTCGGTTTGGTCACATGATTTAGCAGCACGAAGTTCAGAACCATGTGCCAGATGAAATCATTACCCTAAATGAGCAATATGTGTACCGATGTATGTGCAATATGTAATGTAATATAATATAATATAATATAATATAATATAATATAATATAATATAATATAATATAATATAATATAATATAATATAATATCAATTAATATAACATAACATAATATAATATCATATAATATAATATAATATAATATAATATAATATAATATAATATAATATAATATAATATAATATAATAAAACATAATATATTATAATATAAGATAGTATAATATAATATAGTATAATGTAAAAAAATAATATAAAATAATATAAGATAAAATAAAATATAATATAACATAATATAATATAATACAAAATAAATATAACATAACATAATATAATATAATATAACATAATATAATATAATATAAGATAAAATAATATAAGATAAAATAATATAATATAATATAATATAATATAATATAATATAATATAATATAATAATATAAAATAATAACATAAAATAAAATAAAATAAAATATAATATAATATAATATAATATAATATAATATAATATAATATAATATAATATAATATAATATAATATAATATAAGGTTTGGGTTTGTTTGTGTGGGTTTCCTCCGGGTGCTCTGGTTTTCCCCACAAGTCTAAAGAAAGGTGTGGTATATAATATAATATAATATAATATAATATAATATAATATAATATAATATAATATAATATAATATAATATAATATAATATAATATAATATAATATAATATAATATAATATAAAATAAAATAATATAATATAATATAATATAATATAATATAATATAATATAAAATAATAAAACATAACATAACATAACATAACATAATATAATATAATATAATATAAAATAATATAATATAATATAATAAAACATAACATAACATAACATAATATAATATAATTTAATATAATATAATATAATATAATATAATATAAAATAATATAATATAATATAATATAAAATAATAAAACATAATATAACATAACATAACATAATATAATATAATATAATATAATATAATATAATATAATATAATATAATATAATATAATAAAACATAACATAACATAACATAACATAACATAATATAATATAATATAATATAATATAATATAATATAATATAATATAATATAATATAATATAAAATAATATAATATAAAATAATAAAACATAACATAACATAACATAATATAATATAAAATAATATAATATAAAATAATATAATAAAATAAAATAAAAATAATATAATAAAATAAAATAAAATATAAAATAATATAATAAAATATATAATATAATATAATATAATATAATATAATATAATATAATATCAATTAATATAACATAACATAATATAATATAATATAATATAATATAATATAATATAATATAATATAATATAATATAATATAATATAATATAATATAATAAAACATAATATATTATAATATAAGATAGTATAATATAATATAGTATAATGTAAAAAAATAATATAAAATAATATAAGATAAAATAAAATATAATATAACATAATATAATATAATACAAAATAAATATAACATAACATAATATAATATAATATAATATAACATAATATAATATAATATAAGATAAAATAATATAAGATAAAATAATATAATATAATATAATATAATATAATATAATATAATATAATATAATATAATATAATATAATATAATATAATATAATATAATATAATAATATAAAATAATAAAATAAAATAAAATAAAATAAAATAAAATAAAATATAATATAATATAATATAATATAATATAATATAATATAATATAATATAATATAATATAAGGTTTGGGTTTGTTTGTGTGGGTTTCCTCCGGGTGCTCTGGTTTTCCCCACAAGTCTAAAGAAAGGTGTGGTATATAATATAATATAATATAATATAATATAATATAATATAATATAATATAATATAATATAATATAATATAATATAATATAATATAAAATAAAATAATATAATATAATATAATATAATATAATATAATATAATATAATATAATATAAAATAATAAAACATAACATAACATAACATAATATAATATAATATAATATAATATAATATAATATAATATAAAATAATATAATATAATATAATAAAACATAACATAACATAACATAACATAATATAATATAATTTAATATAATATAATATAATATAATATAATATAATATAATATAATATAATATAATATAATATAATATAATATAATAAAACATAACATAACATAACATAATATAATATAGTATAATATAATATAATATAAAATAATATAATATAAAATAATAAAACATAACATAACATAACATAATATAATATAATATAAAATAATATAATATAAAATAATATAATAAATATAAAATAATATAATATAAAATAATATAATAAAATAAAATAAAAATAATATAATAAAATAAAATAAAATATAAAATAATATAATATAATAAAATATATAATATAATATAATATAATATAATATAATATAATATAATATAATATAATATAATATAATATAATATAATATAATATAATATAATATAATATAATTTAATATAATATAAGGCGTGGGTTTGTTGGCGTGGGTTTCCTCCGGGTGCTCTGGTTTCCCCCAAAAGTCCAAAGAAAGGTGTGGTACAGGTGAATTGGGTGAGCTAAATTGTCTGTGGTGTATGTGTGTGAATGAGAGTAATATTGTTTTCCGAACAAATCCTCATTCTAGTGACGCTGAATGCTAATCCAGTAATTCACTGCCAGCATTTGCGTAGGTATAAGCATTAGTTACAGCATATCACTTTAAGTCTATGCGGCATCACACATACCCAGAATCATCAAAATGAAGGCGCAGAACGGCCCATATGGTCACACAAATGGTGGGCGTTCCTGAAACCCAGAGAGAAAAAGCTAAATTCATCAGACCTCAAAATTTACACCATCAATATGAATCCAGTGAATATACCAGCATCACAAATCACATAATAAAGAGCCAGCGGCCATTTAATTTCTCTCCATATACAGTTGAGTTATTAGCTAGAACAGACCTAACCACAAAAAGTACTGCGCCTTTTGGACTAATACAGCTGCTGTAGTTCGATGCGCTGTGCTCTATGAAAAAAATATTTGTTGACAAAAAACAATTTTACCCAATTTACAATAGCTGATGGATCGCTGGTAATATTTCCGGGAGATGACCATGTCGCAGTTAAGCTAAATTTATTCACGCCTTCTCTTGAAGTGACTTGCGATGCACCTTCACCGTTTGCAATGCCTTAAAACATTGTTTTTCAGCCGCAGCCGCAGTTTATTCTCAAAATGCATAGTTTGTCCTAAATGATTTATACAAACTATATAGTATACTATGAGCAGGGATACAATCAGCGAGCGCAGTCGTCCCTCCATAGTAAAAAGAGACATTTTGTGTCTGCCGGTGTGTTTACTTGCAGGAGTTCCATTGGCCTTTTCCTGCACGTTCATTCTGACCAATCGAAAAGCAGTTTAGGAAATACGTTCAATAACATCTGGCCAATGAGTGATGTGGATTTTGTCACCTGACTGCATTTTGGTTGTTTTCAACAATGGTTCAGACCAAAGTAGGACCCAAATGGCTCCGTTTCCACTGAGTGGTTTGATACGCTTTCATGGCCGTTTCCACTGTCAAAGGGTACCTCAAAGCAAACCGTACCGTACCACTTTTGGTTACCCTTTACAAAAGGTACTTAGCACAAAAAAGGATACCAAAAGGCGGAGCTAGACGAACAGCTGAAGCCTATGGGTTTACAGAAATACATCACTCGGAGAAGCAGGAGAATGAAAACAAAGGAAGCGACATTTTTAAAAACACAGTCGAGACATTACACTGTAATAATATATGCATATAATAACAAGCCATGGAAGACCCGAGCTCAGACCTTGTCATTGTCTTGATGAACAGCCACAAAGCCAAGAAGAACAAAATCTGTCATGTCCTGTTGTTTTTTATGAGCCCGTCTATAAGTGTGAGCAGTTTCACTTTCTTCAGAGAGCTCGCCGCGAGTCTATATTTGAAATAACAAACTTCTAGAGCTCATATTATTAACGTGGGCGTGATCATTAAAGTACTCTGATATCTGATCCTTTCAGGAAAGGACAAACACGAGAGTGAAGCACGAAAAAACAAAGGAGAAGCCTGAAAAAACAGCAACAAATGATGCTTCCGCACAGGGCCGGAGTGGGACTCCTTTTCAGCCCTGGAGTTTCAAGCCTCAGACCGGCCCACCTCAGTTCACGACTGACTATATTAAAATAAGGTCATTTCCAATTCAGTTTCTAATTACACTATCACGTCTTTTTTTGAGAAAACAGCTGCTTTAGAACTTCAAATGTTCAACAACCCTAACAGTATTACATGTCTTAACAATAAAAATAAAATTAATAACATACTCAGATGAGGATCAAACCCGGGTCTGCGGCGTCGTAATCTAACGTGCTATCCACTAGACTATAAAATAAGGAATAAGAAGACTGTGGTCAAGCAAATGTATAAATTGATTTAAAAAGTGTGACTGCTGAGAGCAACAGATTCTGGAGCTAGGGACACCGGACCTCGCAGTCAAAAAAACGGACCGGCCCACCGGGAATTCTCCCGGCCCTCCCGATTAGCCATCCGGGCCTGCTTCCGCAACGTGAATGATGAACAAATTGCCATGTTAAACTATTATCATAACCTTTTGGTCTATTATGAACTCTGAATGATGGAATTATTCTCTAACAGAGGTTACATGTGTTGCTGAATATTAAAGACACAGAAGAGAGGTTTGTATATATATATATATATATATATATATATATATATATATATATATATATATATATATATATTTGATATAAGTACAGACATTACAGTAGGCTATTTTGCACTGTCATTGATCTGCAGTTATAATCAATCATGTTCATAGAAAGGTTACTCATGAACATTTATACACAAGCATTTATGTGTATAAAGCATCTGTTTTGTGAGAAGTGCTTCTCATATGATATGTGAACGACCCGTACTGCTTTACTGTGACATTTCCTTGAGTTAAAATGACATCGTCTGAAACTTTCTGTCATACACCACGTCCACCAAAAGGGTACCCTTTTGGCAGTGGAAACGCAAGCTTGATAAAGGTGACTCATATCGACCCGTACTGTACCATAATGTACCTTTTAGTGCAAACGGGCCAGAAAAGGACCCACAAACATCTTTTGCCCTTGGTCCGGACCAAATAAGCCGAACCACAGATGTAAAATGGCTCTAAACAATTAAAAAATGCTTTCATGCTAGCCGAAATAAAACACATAAGTCTTTCTCCAGAAGAAAAAATATTATAGGAAGTACTGAGAAAAATTCCTCGCTCTGTTAAACATCATTCGGGAAATAGTTGAAATAGAAGATTGACTTCAACTGTATATGAATGTGACATAATCTGTCATGTAAAAATCGTTTCGTTGTTGTGATTCGTACCCCAGCCGATGATGGTGTACCAGTAAAAGTAGCGTCTCTCTGGAAAGAAGGTTTCGACCAGAAGAGTAAAGAGATAAAGACCTTCGATGAAGAGCCAGAAGTAGTTTGACATCACGCAGTAGTGGAAAAACACCATCACCGCTTTACAGCCCACCTGAACACACACACACACACACAAACAAACAAACAAACACACACACACACACCAGACAAAAACATTCAGGTTTGCGTTAAATCCAATTGATTCCTGGTAACATCTGTAAATGTACAGTACATTTATGAAGTGCATTGCAAAAATTTTAAAAAGAATTTTAAACCCAATGACTGGTTGTCCTTACTTCGCCAAAACTTTTGAAATTTATATAAACAACATAGATTTTGTTTTTTGAAAAAAAAAAAAAAAAACATAAACACGTAATTTAAAATACAAATAAACATTTACTAAGAATAACCAAAGACTATAGAAAACACTAGACACGCCACTCGTATAGTTTTGAAAGGGGAAAAGTGTATCAGTCAATATGGTAAATGAAGCCCTGCCTTCTAGTACAGAGGCCAATCATTAATCGCTATAGTCTTATGTTACTCCGAGAGAAACACTCGGATCAGATGTGTGCTTTTATAACAGGTTTTGAAGTCAACAAACACACTGGAATCTCAGCCAATACTTGCTTCACAGACATAAGAAATACATCCAAACAAAGCTTAAAATATCTTGTAAATGAACCTAATGCACTTGAAAACAATCGTTTTTTTGTTTTGTAATCTGTATGAAACAAATGCGAGTTGCAGTCCGTCCTGTCAAACGCACATCACATGACAACAACTACTCAAACAGCCACAAACTTGTAAACAAAGTGTCACTGTCATTTCTAGAGGAGATTCACCCTTAAGACCAAGTTGTGGATTACTTCAGAAGAGCAGCTCGATCAGATGAGGCAATATCCAGAGGGTGATAATATGTAGAATGGCCATAAATGAGGTTGGTGTCGTAATCCTGTTCATTTCGTGTGCACGTGCGCATTAGCTCAGGTAAACTCAGATAATTTGAATGTTTAGAAATGAAACTTATGAGACAGCTGTTGTTTAATTTTATTTGTGATTCCAAATATGTAATGTAATTGTGAGCTTGGCTAACAGTTTTGGAGAATGTGATGTTTCCTCATTTAGACAGAATGCCCGAGCACACTGCCCGAGAGGCATTTCAGAGATGGCATCAGGTGAAATGACTTGCCTTAAAAGGGACTTTGAAATAATATATATATATATATATATAGCATTTTAGCAACCATTTGGATTTTGTTAGCTCACACTGCTAGTTTTGTGGTGAACAATTCATCCATTCTTGTCATTAAGAAAATTATCTGCCTTTGTAATCTTTACAAAATGCACTTTCTGTTTGTTTTCAGTTAAATTCTCAGATAGGTCTGTCTGAGGTATTGGGTAACATACTTAGTGACACCCCTCTAACTGTGAGTCACTATGACAACAAACAGAAATGATGAGGAGGTGTCTGTTAGGTTGTAATAATTCTCTCCAAACCCTTTCCCTGATCTTTCTGAATGAAATGTCTACTTTAATACATGCAATCAGCTTGCAGTGGAAAATTAAAAACAAGCCACACCCACTGTTTCTCTAGGAACTGTGACAAATGCAAAAACAAAAAAAAAATGGTTGCAGCTTTCGGTTCATGCAGACTTTAATACAAAAACCTTTAATAAAAAAAAGCAAAGCTAAAATAATAAACAAATAAAAACAAAACAGTATTAAACAATATTAAAATTATTCCCAACTAAGTGTTTACTCATAAACACTGCAATAGTATCTCAGTGATAGCAAAAAAAAAACATTATCATTATTTATCACAACGCAATAATTAGACACATGCAGATTTTAAAGCATACAATGAAATTAATAAAGAAAAAAAAATATTTTAATTTGGGAAAATTCATAAATAACTTTTCATAAGCATGCATATTTACAAACAAAAGTAGAAACAGACTATTTTAATCAGCCATGTCTTTTGTAGTTAAGTGAAGTTTATTCAACTAATTTTGAGAAGATCACATGCTTATGATTGTCCACGTGTAACCCCTGCATAAACTAACACATGACATCATCTCATGATCTATCTGAGCTCAAACTCCCCTCTTGTCCTGCTAAAGGGAGGGAGCCCAAGGCTCAAGGATCTCAGGGCTCTCTCCCGGGACAGCATGCCAAACAAGCTTTTTAATCAATCATCAGCTAAGTGCGAACTATTGAACTGCAAAATTTACTTCAGAATCCAACATTTTTTGAAAGTTATATAAGCAGATGGATCAGTGATGCATCTGCCAAAAGTCCATTTCCATTCATTTCCATTCACAACAGCCTGAAGTCTCGATCCGTGTTCATTAATTACCCCCTGATCCAATCAGAAGCCGAGTGATGTCATTAGCGAGGCCAGTGATTGGCTGGAGGACAGAGCTCGGAGTCCTCATTCAGGTGTATAATGAGAGTGTGCATGTTTTTTGTAAGCTATTCATATGCTAATAGAGGAATAATGGAGGATTTCCAGAGCTGGCTGAACCCGGCTTCATGATAATTACAGCTGTTTGTCAGACACAGACACGTGTTGGGGCTTGAACCAAAATAGATGGAGTTATTAAAAATGCATCCAGGAAAAATCTGACTGTGCACGGAGGAAAAACTGATTCACCACACTAAATAATAAAAAAAAAGATTAATTGAATTTACTGGATGTTTTTAAGATAAGTAGTTGCAAATAATTTAAACTAATTAAACGTAGTAATGATCAACTTAATTTGCTTGTTTAAATACAGCCCATATAAACTATTTGCAATCTCTTACCTTAAAGAGTTTCAGTAAATCTAATTAATAATTTTTGTTGAGTGTGGGTAAATCACTGTAAAATCAAAGCGTATGGAGACATTTTAAACCACATTATTTTTTACTATAACTAGAAATACACCACAATTATGTACCATCAACTTAATCTGTGGTTTATTTTATAAATTTTTACTTACTAGGAAACACTGAATTAAAACCTTAGTTGTATATAAGCTTTAAAATTGTACATAAGGCAGCTTGATATCTTTTTTGATGTAATTATGATATAACTATGCTTGTAGCTCAACATATGAACCAACATGATAGAAACTTCTTCAAACATACATCACATAATTAAGACAAAAGGTTAGCAATAAATAAATAAATAAACAAACAAACAAACAAACAAACAAACAAACAAACAAACAAATAAATAAATAAATAAATAAATAAATAAATAAATAAAACTAATATATACAAAAACAAATAAATAAATAAAAATTAAACAATCAAATACATACATAAATAAAGGAATGAATAAATAAATAAGAATTTAAATAAATACAAACAAACAAAATAAATGCATACATAAACCAAATAAACAAATAATGAAATAAACAAATAATCAAATAAATACAATGAATGAATGAATGAATAAACAAATAATAAACTAAATACAAACAAACAAAATGCATACATAATACAAAATAAACAATCAAACAAATAAACAAATGTATACATAAACCAAATAAACAAATAGACAATCAAATAAATAAAATTAATCAATGAATAAATAAATACAAATAAACAAAGGAAAAGTTAATTTATACAAACCAAATAAATAAACAAATACAAAAAAAATTACATATATATATATATATATATATATATATATATATATATATATATACACACACACACATATATATGTGTGTGTATATATATATATATATATATATATATATATATATATATATATATATATATATATATATATATATATATATGTATATATATGTATATATATATATATATATATATATATATATATATATGTATATATATATATATATATATATATATATGTATATATATATATATATATATATATATGTATGTATATATATATATATATATATATATATATATATATAGAGAGAGAGAGAGAGAGAGAGAGAGAGAGAGAGAGAGAGAGAGAGAGAGAGAGAGAGAGAGAGAGAGAGAGGAATTATAAACAAATTACATTTAATTTAAATTTGGCTGCATATGGGTAATGATTATCCATAGAAAAATAATTATAATTATTATAATTATAATTGTTATAATTATAATTATTACGATTATATTTGATATTAAAGACCAGTATATGTTTATATTTAAATATATAAATATTTAAAGAAATGATATTCTTACATGACTTAAATAATTCATATTTGGTTTCATTTTAAATATTTTTTTTAGAAAATAAAAGATTCTTTTATCCAGTTTTATAAGAGTATAAGTTATAAGAGTAAGTATTATTATTTTTACAATTTAAAGACTAATATAATAAATAAATAAACATTAAAAATATATAAATAATTTATTATACTATTTATTATTATACAGTATTATATATTACATTAAATTAAATGATACAGTAAACTAAATTATATAGTATTACATAAACTAAATTATACAAAATTATATAGTATTATATAATACTTTAACAAATAGATATATTTATGTATTAATATTTAAAGAAACAATGTTCATACTTGAATTATTCATTTTTGGTTTCATTTTTTAAGATCCTTTTATCCACATTTTATAATATATATTATCCTTTTCACTACCATTTTAATAAAAAAAAAATCATAAATAAAAAAATAAAAAAACAGAACAAACATGTCCTTGAGATTTTCTTCTTCCTCTTCTAATTCTTCTTGTTCTGTAATACTACTACTACTACAACAACTACTACTACTACTACTACTACTAATAATAATAATAATAATAATGATAATTGATATGAATATTAAGGAATAATTCTTAAAGTGTTAATGTAAAATGATATGTGTGACTCACAGTGTGAACGAAGCAGTGGTCACTGTCCTCCTCTGCATACAGAACCCCATCTTTAATAAAGACAGAAATGGCCCTCAGGATGAAGGACACAAACAGGTTCATGTGGATGAAGTTCCTAGTGCAGTGAAGCTTCCTGTGGACACATGCAGAATCTCAAAATCTCATCTTAAAATCTAATTTTCATCTTATAACTGTGAAAAGGTCAATGTTGTAAAGACACTGCTGTAAAACGGACCTGAAGCGGCACAAAATGACCATAGCAGTGGTCAGAGACACCAGAGACGTACTGTAGCCCACAGTATACAGAGCCTTCACTGACGCGTAATACATGTCCTGCAGAGACAAGCTTAGACATTCAGCTGACATTTGCATTCATTTATAGTTTGTATACTTCTGCAATAATGTTTTTCGATTGCCTACAGAATAAACCACTGTTATACAATGACTTGCCTAATTACCCTAACTTGGTGAGTTAACCTAATTAACCCTTTAAAAGTTGAGTTTCAGATGAAATACTCACAGGTTTGGTTGTGTTTTCATCAGTCATACAGGCATCCACATAGTGTGGATACGGTTCAGACCAACCGAACTCTGTACAGTTTCTGCTGATCTTCCCAAGCCCTGAAAATCAACCAGAACAATAATAAATCACTTTCACACTTTAAACATACAATAACTGTGCAATTTGCTGCTGTCAGCAGAAGTACAAGAGCAAAAGAGATCATAGAGCAGCACATAAAATACTTTTATATTGAAGTAATTTTTACATGATTAACCAAAACAACTCTTAATAATATACAGGTATTAGTAACTGCTAAAATAAACATAAAAAGATAAAATAATTTACTATAATGTTAACTAATGTAGTTAACTAATATTAACAAATGGCATTTTACAGTAGAGTGTTGCCAATAATTCTTGTTTTTCTTCACATATGTTACTATGAATGTAATACAACTGTGAGTGTATATGCATGTGTCTCACCTTCTTCTGGACTCATGAACTCGAAGAGCTCGGGACAGTTCACCTCCACCACGTCTCCAACACTCGCCGCCTGCCAGCAGGTCAGATTATCCCACTCCCACGGGCACTCTAAAAACAAAACACCAACAACCATTACTATCATCCCCATCACTACCATCTCAATCACCATTATCATCAATACCACCGTCATTACCATCTCCACTGTCATCATCTCTGTCATCATCATCATTACCGTCATTATCACCACCATCAAAACCATCTCCATCACCACTGTCATTATCACTGTCATCATTATCATCAACATCCGTCATTACCGTAATCATCATGTCATCATCATCGTTACAATCACTGTCATTACCATCACAACCAACATCACCATTATATCACTATCATATTATCATCACCATCAGCATCTTCACCATAATTATCACTATTATCACCACCAGCATCATCACCATCATTAGCATCAGCATCATGAACATTATCACAGTAATCATCACCACCGTCATAACCATCTCCATCACTACTATCATCATCACTGTCATCATTATCATCACCATCCGTCATTACCGTAATCATCATGTCATCATCATCATTACAATTACTGTCATTACCATCAAAACCAACATCACCATTATATCACTATCATATTATCATCACCACCAGCATCTTCACCATCATCATCACTATTATCACCAACAGCATCATCACCATCATTATCACAATTATCATAACCAGCATCATGAACACTATCACAGTAATCATCACCACCGTCATAACCATCTCCATCACTACTATCATCATCACTGTCATCATCATCAACATTATTATCTCCATCTGCATCATCATCACAATCAGCTTCTATTGTCCTGATCATCTCCATCATCTGTCATTACCGTAACCATCATGTCGTCATTGTCATTGCCATCATCGTCATTACCATCACACTCAACATAACCATTATAAATACAATCAACATTATAGTCATTATCACCACCAGCATCATCACCATCATCACTATCATCACCACCAGCATCATAAACATTATCACCGTCAACATCACCGCAGTGATGTCATCATCACAATCATCATTATCAACATTATTATCTGCGTCATCATCACAATCAGCATAATTAACCATCTCCGTCATCTGTCATTACCATAATCATCATGTCATCTCCATCATTAGCATTATCGTCATTACCATAACCATTAAATCACCATCATTATCCTCATCAGCAGTATCATCAGCATCATCACCATCATTATCACTATCATCACCACCAGCATTTCAAACATTATTACCGTCATCATCACCACTATCATAACCATGTCCAGCACCATTGTTATCGTTGTCTTCATCAACACCGTTATTATCTCAATCATCAAAATCACAATCAGACTCATTATCAACATCTCCATCATCCGTCATTCCTGTTATCATCATGTCATCATAATCATTACCATCACTGTAATCACCATTACAACCAACATCACCATCATCACCACCAGCATCATAAACATTATCACCATCATCTCCACCGTCTGTCACTGCCGTAATCATGTCATCATCATCATTACAATCATCATCATTACCGTCACAACCAACATCACCATTATATCACCATCCTCATCACCAGCAGCATCGTCATCATCACCATCATCTCTATTCCCACTGTCATCATCACCAATGTCATAACCATCTCCATCACCACTGTCATCATCATCACAATCATCATCACTGTCATAACCATCTCCATTACCTGTCATTAACGTAATCAACATGTCATCATCATGATTACAATCCTCATTATTACCATCACAACCAACATCACCATCATAATTATCATCACCATCATTTTCACTATCATCACCACCAGCATCATAAACATTATTACCGTCATCATCACCACAGTCATAACCATCTCTGTCACCACTGTCATCCTCATGTCATCATCAACAATATGATCTCTATCCTCATCAAAATCAGCATCATTGGCATAACCATCTCCATCATCCGTCATTACCGTAATCATCATGTTGGCATCATCACTACCATCCTTGTCATTACATCACTATCAACATCACCATTATATCACCATCATCATTATAGTCATCATCACCATCATTATCACCACCAGCATCACCATCTCATCAACAACAACAACATTATTATCTCATCATCAAAATCACAATCAGCATCATTGTCAACATCTCCATCCTCCGTCATCACCATAATCATCATGTCATCATAATCATTACCATCATCGACATTATCATCACACCCAACATCACCATTATATCATCATTATCACCACCATCATTATCAGCCGCATCATCATCATCACCATTCCCATCATCACAATCATCATCATCAACAATATGATCTCCACCATTATCATTATCAAAATCAGCATCATCATAACCATCTCCATCATCCGTCATCACCATGTCATCATCATCATATTTATATCATCATCACCACCATCATTATCACCGGCATCATCAGTCATCACCATTTTCCCTCATCAACATCACTGTCATCATCATCACCACCATAATTATCAGTTATGGCATCATCACAGTCATCACCACCATTATTTCCCTCATCAACATCACTTTCATCACCATCAACACACCCTTCACTGGCATCATCATCACCTGCATCACTATTATCATCATCATTATAGCCATCCTCACCACCAATCATTATCACTATCATCACCACCAGAATCATCAGTCATCACAGTGATCACAATTATTTCCCTCATCAACATCATTGTCATCACCATCATCACTCTCATAATCATCATTATCATAGCCACCATCATTATCACTATCACCAGCATCATAAATATCATCAATGTCATTACTGTCATTACCATAATCATCATTACAATCCTCATCATTACCATCACAACCAACATCACCATCGTCATTATCATTACCATCATTTTCACTATCATTACCAGCAGCATCATCACCATCATTATCACTATCATCATCACCACCATCATCATCATCCTAATCCTCATCACTGCCATCATTACCAACAACACAATTATGTCACTATCATGTTCACCACCATCATTATCACCGACATCATCAGTCATCACCAATCATCACCATTATTCACTCATCAACATCACTGTCATCACGATTATCACTCTCATCATCACCGGCATCATCACCATCAACATTATCAGCATTACCGTCATCATCACCACCATCATTATTACTATCATCACTAACAGCTTCATAACAATCATCAATGTTAGCATCATTACCATAATCCTCACCATCTTCACCATCACCTCCGTCATCATCATCATCATCATCATCCTCCTCATCACTGTCATCATCATTGTCATTATCAGCATCTTCACCACCATTATTACCACTGTCATCATTACCGTCATCATCATCATCATTATTATTATCTCATTCTCTCATCATCATCATCACAATCAGCCTCATTGTCATAACCATCTCTATCATCTATCTTTACCATAATCATCATGTCATCATTTCTACAATCATTGTCATTACCATCACAACCAACATCACCATCATATCACCATCATCATCATCATCAACATTATTATCTATCTCATCATCATCATCATCACAATCAGCATCATTGTCATAACCATCTTTATCATCTGTCATTACCATAATCATCATGTCATCATCTATACAATCATTGTCATTACCATCACAACCAACATCACCATCATATCACCATCATCATCATCAACATTATTATCTATCTCATCATCATCATCATCATCATCACAATCAGCATCATTGTCATAACCATATCTATCATCTATCTTTACCATAATCATCATGTCATCATCTATACAATCATTGTCATTACCATCACAACCAACATCACCATCATATCACCATCATTATCATTACCGTCATCATCAACATTATTATCTCTCTCATCATCATCATAACAGCATCATCATCATCATCATCATCATCATCATCATCATCATCATCATCATTGTCATAATCATCTCTATCATCTGTCATTACCATAATCATCATGTCATCATCTATACAATCATTCTCATTACCATCACAACCAACATCACCATCATATCACCATCATCATCATTATCGTTATCATCATCAACATTATTATCTCTCATCATCATCATCATCATCATCATCATCACAATCAGCAGCATCATTGTCATAACCATCTCTATCATCTGTCATTACCATAACCATCATGTCATCATCTATACAATCATTGTCATTACCATCACAACCAACATCACCAACATATCACCATCATCATCATCCCCACCATAATTATCACCAGCATCAATGCCGCCATCAGCATCATTGTCATTCTCATGACCATAATCATCATCATCATCATCATAATGGTCATCAGTGTCCAAGCATCATAATCACTTTTATTAGCTCACCTCACATCTGACAACCTGAAGTAATATCATAAACATCTGAGACCTCTCTCACTGAGCTCCGAAAATTCTATGACAACAAATATGAATGACTTAAACTTGTAACATTTTATTAAAGTAGGCTGGATGAATACATGTACATTCATAAGCATGTAGCAGTATATATCAATAATTAATGCAATACAAGCATTAAATAATGTTAACAAATGCCTTGTTGTAAATGAGTCTACTTCAAGTATCTAAGACAATATAATAAATTACAATATATGATCATTAACAAAAAGTGTTCCTGAAAACTCTGAAGCCAAAATCCATCAGGATTTCAGCCAGTGAATAAGCTGTGTGCGTTTAATCCTCAATTACACCAAGATCAGCGCATGTGAACCCGAGCAGCCAGCAGGAGGCGCAGTGGCTGCAGCAGAGCTCACTTTACCACTTTAACATCAACAAACATTATCACCGCACCGTCAGTCTCTCTCCATAGCCATTATAATAGATTAATATCAGATGTCCATGAGTCTCTCTACCTCTGCTCATTACTGAAATGATTCGAGAATTAATTACTGAACTACATCACGCTTAAACTGACAGCAACAACCGCACGAATGAAATAATCTGGAAATAAGAGGCTAAAATAAAGTTAAAAGCGGCAGAATTAAATTTCAGACTAGTCTATTTGTGCAGCGACTTTTTAATATGTTTTTATTAGTATCTATTATTTTTATTATGTCTATGATAGTTGAAATCAGAATTATTAGCCCCCCTGAATTATTAGCACCCCCCCCCCTGTTTATTTTTGTCTCCAATTTCTGTTTAATGGCATTCCTGTCAACATTGGGATGTGAAAATAAGGGATATGCCCACCATAATTTGGGTAGCACACATATTCTTAATGCCTTCTGCAGAATTCAAATGAGCAATTTTAATCTAGATTATTTCCGAGAATAATCTAGATTAGAAAAATTAATCTATGCCCACCTATAATATATATATATATATATATATATATATATATATATATATATATATATATATATATATATATATATATATATATATATATATATAACATAAAATAATAACATACATACATTTCAATTATTTTCTTTTTGGCTTAGTCCCTTTATTAATCCGGGGTCACCACAACGAAATAACAGTCAACTAAACCAGCATGTTTTTATGCAGTGCATTCCCTTCCAGCCGCAACCCATCTCTGGGAAGCATCCACACACACTCATCACACTCATACACTACAGATTATTTAGCTTATCCAATTCACCTGTACCGCATGTCTTTGGACTTGAGGGGAAACCGGAGCACCCGGAGGAAACCCACGCGAACGCAGAGAGAACATGCAAACTCCACACAGAAACGCCAACTGACCCAGCTGTGGCTCGAACCAGCGACCTTCTTGCTTTAAGGCGACAGCACTACCTACTGCTCCACTGCGTTGCCAGCATACATAAATTAAATAAAAAAACTTATTTTTTATTGAAAACTACTCAGAGATATAAATACCATTGACTATCACAATCATACCAATACTAATAAAAACAAACAAACACACAAAAAAAACATTGAAAAAATATTTAAATGACTAAAAATAATAAATGAGAGAACTAGAATAAACTCTTTTAATTAATGCCAGTCTCCAGACTCAATTATGAACACTATAGACTATGCAAAAAACTATGAGTTAAACATTTAAGTCAACGCCATCCAGATTCATTTACTCTGGCTCTGATTCTCCTTTCATTTGAATCATAAATCTGAAGCAATATTTAAGCAGCACTCCCCCTTCAGGGAACTCAGCATGGAAAAATAAGATTTCCCCAGCACTCGTTTGACAGAGCTGATCAATCAAACCTAATTTTAACATAATCCACCAACATGTGTTTAGATGTTTTGCAAACTCGCATGAGAAAAGAACAATGAATCATGCAGGAACGTTACTTTGGCCATGAGCCTGATGAAGCAAACACTGTATATTTAGTTTGATTAAAGTCTCCAGAGCGTCGTTTCTTCTCACTGCCAGTGATTAAAGTAAAAGTAAACACTGAGTTTGGGCATTCTGGAGGCACATGTGCTTTCTCACTGACCTCAAATCAGCCTGGACTGGAGATACAGCAAAGAATATGTTTCTATCCATAGATGCAATTCATTTATTTTCCTTTAGTCCCTTAAGCATCCTTTCCACTGCACACCACAAACGACAAGCGTCAGATCGGAAGTCATTCATTTCCAATGGAGAGTAGTCCAGAAGCTGCATGGAGTTTGCCTTGAATCAAGAGGTTTCGGTTGAGGTCGCAGTGCTGCTAATTCATGCCTGGTGTCTTGTTAAGTGATAACGCAAGTTCGTAGTGTTTCCCGAATATTTTAAGATGGATTTGCAAACCTTGCAAATGGCATTTTTTGTCTAATTCAGTACTCTGGTGTAGTGTTAAAGCCAAAGTGCAGCCACACGTCAGCTCAAAAAGCTGGAGGCTCCTTTATATTTTCCACCATGCTCACTCTTGCTTACTTCTGATACCATACTACTTAGCGTTTTGTTGATAGCAAGTTAGCGACATCTACTGGAGCAAAGGAGGAGGTTGTTTGGCACAACATGAGTACAGAAACCACATTAGTAAAAATAAGCAATGATTTACTCTTAGGGTGCTTTCACACCTGCCTTATTTAGTTTGATTGAATCGCACTAGAGTTCGTTTCTCTTTTTGGTGCGGTTCGTTTGGGCAGGTGAGAATGCAGCAATCGTACTCGAGTGCGCACCAAAAGCGGACCAAATAAGCGTACCGAGACCTGCTTGAAGAGGTGGTCTCGGTACGCTTTCAAACGAACCCTGGAGCGGTTCGTTTGTGGTGAGAATATGATCTGTACTAAAACAGGTCCAACCGCAAAAAGTACTCCGCGTTTTGGACTAATTCAGCTGCCGTAGGCCGATGCGCTGTGCATTGTGGGATATGGAGGAAAAATATTTGTTGACAGCGCTTTACCAACAGAGAGAGAGAGAGAGAGAGAGAGGGGAAAACATTACCTGATGGATCGTTGGTAATATTTACGCAAGATGACCATGTCGCAGTTTAGCTAAATGAATTCACGGCTCCTCCTGAAGTGATGAGCGATGCATTAAACACTGTTTTCCAGCTGCAGCCGCGCTTCATTTTCGTTATGTATAGTTTGTCTAAAGCAGGGATACAATCAGCCAGCGCAGTCGTCCCTCCAGAGTAAAAGGTTTTGTTTACCTGCGGGAGTTCACTGGCGTTTTCCGGCACGTGAATTCTGACCAATCAATAAGCAGTTTAGGAAATATGTTCAACAACATCTGGCCAATGAGAGATGTGGATTTTGTCAGATGACTGCATTTTGGTTCTTTTCAACTGGTTCGGACCAAAGCCAGCAGTGTGGTGTGAAAACGACCCAAAGACGGCAAAAGATGCAACAATGTGTCATTTATTACCCTTGGTCCGGACCAAAGGAAGCGAACTACAGATGTGAAAGCACCCTTAGCTGCTGACCAAGGGTGCATCTCGCTATTAGTTCTACCCGATCTTAGTGCGGCATTTGACATCATTGACCACAATATCCTCATAAAGTCTACAGGTGTCCAGGGACAAGCTCTACAATGGCTTAACTGACCGTTACCGGTTTGTGAATATTAATGGACAGCCTTCACAAGTCAGCCCAGTAAATTATGGGGTGCCTCAAGGATCAGTTTTAGGCCCTTTGCTGTTTACAAATTACATTCTACCACTGGGAGACATTATTAGAAGACATGAGATCAGCTTTCATTGCTATGCAGATGATACTCAATTATATATTTCAACTAAACCTGATGAGATGTCTGAACTATCTAAGCTAACCGAGTGTATTAGAGATGTTAAAGACTGGATGACCAACAATTTCCTTCTCTTAAACTAAGACAAAACAGAATTATTACTTATTGGGCCCAAATCATGTACACAGCAGATCTCACAACTCAATCTACAATTAGAGGGATACAAAGTGCGGAAGCTGCATGGAGTTCCGATCATCTCTGTGTGTGGAAAATTCGGATTCGAATTGAGCTGCGGATCTGTTAAAATATTTGAATTCCTGCGACTAGACCGTATGCGACCGGCCAGTATGCGATTTATTCCAGTGTTGTTCAAGCAGGTCCATGCGCGAGAGATGCTTTTTTTAATCAGAAAAGGTCTCTCTCTCTCTCTCTCTCTCTCTCTCTATACTGTATATATATATATATATATATATATATATATATATATATATATATATATATATATATATATATATATATATATAAAAACATTTCTATTCATAAATTTAAGTAAGAAAGTAATAAAAATATATTTTTTTTAATGTTGTCTCCACATTCCCCCCCAAATTTTAGCGGTGTATGAGTTTCTAGTATTCATTTATTCATTAAACCATGTAAACGCACAGAGAATAAAGGCTCTTGCTTTTGCACTCCTTTCTTTCGGACACCGTGAGAATCAGCTTCTCTTCCATGGTTCACGACAACACTGAAAAAACTGTGCGACTGCCACAAGGGGGCGTATTCCGACAGCCGTGCCCAATTGTCATTTGCAGTGGAAAGGCGGCTTAAGCAACATTCCCTCCAATATTTTTAGCGGTCTGAGTTTCTAGTATTCATTCATTCAACCACGGAGAATTGCCTTTGCACTCCTTTAATTCGGACATTACGAGAACAGCTTCTCTCTCATGGTGCGCGTCAGAACTGAAAATTCTGTGCGACTGCCACAAGGGGGTCTATTCCGACAGTCGTGTCTAAATGTTGTGTTCAGTGGAAAGGCGGCTTTATTTATAATGGGTCGCCACCGTTGAATGAACCGCCAACTATTCCAGAATGTTTTACACAGCCAATGCTCTTCCAGCTGCAACCCAGTAATGGGAAACACCCATATGCACTTGAATTCACACACAAACTCGTACATTCATTCATTTAATCATTTTATTTTTGGCTTAGTCCCTTTATCAAACAGGAGTCACCACAGCGGAATGAACCGTCAACTATTCCAGCATATGTTTTACGCAGCGGATGCCCTTCCAGCTGCAACCCAGTACTGGGAAACACCCATACACTCTTGAAATAACACACAAACTCATACATTAATTAATTCATTTTATTTTCAGCTTAGTTCCCTTATCAAACAGGAGTGGCCACAGCAGAATGAACCGCCAACTATCAGCATATGTTTTACACAGCGGATGCCCTTCCAGCTGCAACCTATCACTAGGAAACACCCATACACACTTATTCACACACATAAACTACAGTCAATTTAATTCAGCCAATTCACCTGTACTGCATGTCTTTGGACTGTGGGGGAAACCGAAACACCCGGAGGTAATCCACACCAACACGGGCAGAACATTAAAACTCCACACAGAAATGCCAACTGACCCAGCCAAGGCTCGAACCAGCCACCTTCTTGCTGTGAGGTGACAGAGCGAACCAATGAGCCACCTTGAGTTCTGTGTGAATGACCACTATTATTACACCATATTCTACACAAGTGCATCTGTTGTATGATGTTCCTTCATAAAAGTGTAGTTAAAATGCAGTTTACAGTGATCAGTGGTTTGGCCTTTGTGCTCGTGACTCATCAGTGATGTCACTCTTTGATTAGTCTCCGCCTTCAGTCGGCAGAATCTCATCGATAGATCTGATTAGGACCCAGCATTGACCTTTCTTCCTTGAGTCAGTCTGTGATCTGAGTGAGTGTGTGTGTGTGTGTGTGTTCATCTGAACATCTTCCTCAGCTTTCACTATCAGTATGAACACTTTCATCTGCTCGCGCTTCCTTCAGCTCTCATCCGACCTTTCAGATAATTGGCTTGTGAGTGCAGAATGGGGATGTCAGTCTTCACAAAATCCCATGATCGTCTCTGTTCTGCTTTTACCCATTCTGGCTTTATTTAACCACTCATTTAGTGAGTGAAAGTGAAAGTCATTGCTGAGCAAGTTCAAACATAATCAGCACATAAATGCAACCATTCATTCATTCGTTATTCTTCGGCTCAGTCCCTTTATTCATCAGGGGTCGCCACAGCGGAACGAACCGCCAGTTTATCCAGCATATGTTTTATGTAGCGGATGCCCTTCCAGCTGCAACACATCACTGGGAAACACCCATACACACTCATTCACACTCATACACTATGGCCAGTTTATTCAATTCACCTATTGCACCTATGTCTTTGGACTGTGGGGGCTGTGGAGCAAACTCCACATAGAAATGCCAACTGACCCAGCTAAGACTCGAACCAGCGACCTTCTTGCTGTAAGGCGACAGTGCTGATATAAATGAATGAATTAAAATAAATGAATATCTTAAGATTTAAAAAAACTCACATTTTTTGCTTCTCATTTTACAACGACACACTACTGTGCACACACACTACTAACACTACAACTACTAACAATAATAACAAGAAACAATTTTTATAACTTTAAATTAAAATTAAACTAAACATAAAATGAAAAATAAACATTTTATTTATATTTAAATTAAATTAATAACTTTTATACATAATCATTGATCATCATTTTCCTTTCAGCTTAATCCCTTCATTCCGCTGTGGCGACCCCAGATTAATAAACCGCCAACTTATCCAGCATATGTTATACGCAGCGCATGCCCTTTCAGCTGCAACCCATCACTGGGAAACATCCATACACACTCATTCACACATATACACTACGAACAATTTAGCCTACCCAGTTCACCTATATCACATGTATTTAGACTTGTGGGGGAAAACGGAGCACCAGGAAGAAACCCACGCGAACACGAGGAGAACATGCAAACTCCACGCAGAAATGCCAACTGACCCAGCTGGGGCTGAAACCAGTGGCATTCTTGCTGTGAGCCGATTGTGCTACCTACTGCACCACCATGCTGCCCGTCATAAACGGCTCTCCCACATCAAAGGCGCGAGCCCGTCCCCCAACCTTCCCGCGCCCATTTAGGGGTATACATAATCAAATAAAAGCTATTTCAAAGAAATAATATGACTAAAAAGACTTTTAATTATGTCACATGAGTTTTTAACAGCAGGCGGCATGCTAGGCTAGTCTGCAACAGCAGATGGCGGTATAGGCTAGTTTTTAATAGCAGATGGCGCTACAGGCTAGTTTTTAACATCAGGTGGTGCTCTAGGCTAGTTTTTAACAGCAAATAGTGCTCTAGGCTAGTTTGTAAAAGCAGATGGCACTGTAAGCTAGTTTTTAACAGCAGATGGTGCTCTAGGCTAGTTTTTAACAACAGATGACGGTCTAGGTTAGTTTTTAACAGCAGATGGCACGCTAGGCTAGTTTGTAACAGCAGATGATGTTCTAGGTTAGTTTTTAGCATCAGGTGAATAGTTTTTAACAGAATATAGTGCTCTAAGCCAGTTTTAACAGCAGATGGCTAGTTTTTATTAGCACATGGCTCTCTGGGCTTCATTTTTACGCTAGTGTTCCCTACTGAAAAAAAGCTTAAACCAGCCTAGGCTGGTTGGCTGGTTTTAGCTGGTTGACCAGGCTGGTTTTAGAGGGATTTTGGCCATTTCCAGGCTGGTTTCCAGCCATTTCCAGCCTGGTCTTAGCTGGTCAGGCTGGGAGATGACCACCTAAAACCAGCTTGACCAGCCTAGCCAGGCTGGGAGCCCAGCCAAAACCAGCTATGTCCAGCTTAAACCAGGGTGGTCAAGCTGGTTTTAGCTGGATTTAGCTGGTCATTTTCCAGCCTGACCAGCTAAGACCTGGCTGAAAATGGCTGGAAACCAGACTGGAAATGGCCAAAACCCCTCTAAAACCAGGCTGGTCAACTAGCTAAAACCTGCCAACTAGCCTAGGCTGGTTTAAGCTGGATTTTTCAGCAGGGTTAACAGCCGATGATGCTCTAGGTTACTTTTTAACAGCAGACAGTGCTCTAGGCTAGTTCGCAACAGCAAATGATGCTCTAGGTTAGTTTTTAACAGCAGGTAGCTAGTTTTTAACGGAAGATAGCGCTCTGTTTTTAAGAGCAAATGAATAGTTTTTAATAGCAGATGGCGCTCTAGGTTAGTTTTTAACAGCAGATGGCACTCTAGGCTAGTTTTGTAACAGCATATGACTAGTTTTTAACAAAAGATAGCGCTTCAGTTTTTGACAGCAGATGGCCAGCTTTTAACAGCAGACAGCGCCCTAGGCTAGCTTTTTACGCTAGTGTATAATGGCAGATGTAAGTCTAGTCTAGAAGGCTAGTTTTTTACAGAAGACTGTGATCTAGGCTAGATTTTCACGCTAGTGTTTAACAACAGACAGCACTCTAAACAAGATTTTACTAATACTAATACTAATAACAAGAAGAAATGATTATTATAACTTATAAATAAAATGTATTTTTTTATTTAGTACATTTTATTAAATAAAACAAATACATTTTTACACATATAAAAGCTTTTTAAAAATAATATGTTGAATAAATGTAATAACTAAGCTACTAAATATAAGTCACATGAGCTCATTTGTTTGCTTGTTTGTTTATTTAAATTTCTAGTTATCATTTGTGTAAAATGTCTGACCTTTTGGAAATCTACTCATACTATAAATAAAAATAAAATCATTAAACGATTGTCTGTAGCTCTGTGTGGTGTTGCTCGCGCTCATGCTTTAAATGACACTAGTATCGCTTTTTGTTTTCTCTCTAGGCTTCATTTTCTCACACACACTCCTTTTTTTTTCAGTCTGCATCTGTCAATCTGCTCTTCTCCCTCTCCTGCAAACGGGGCTGTTTTATTTCCGGCTCAATGATTTTCTGTCTGCGCTGCGCTTTAAGGAACAGGGGAGGACGAGGATCGATGAAGCAGATGTAAACAGGCTGCACACATGCAGAGGTCGTCCGTCCAAAACATTCAAAATACGTGACTCTAAAGCATTCAGACACCAAGTCACATGGAAAAATGCATTGAAATGTATATGCAAATGATCAAATCAAGACATATATTCTGAAGAAGTACTATAGATTTCACAAAAGAAAATTTTTATCATGCCAATTACTTAAAAGCATTTAAAAGTTTGAACTGCAACCAATATTTTAGTAAACCATGTAAATCATCCAAAATACTGAAAACAGTAACTAAAGTAGAGCTCTGGTAAAAAGTGTAAACTGCATCGATTCAGAGATTTACAAAAAAGCATCCCTATTCTCTCCTGAATCAAGTCATAGCTTAGATTTTAACAGCACGTGGTGCTCTAGGCAAGTTAATAACAGCAGATGGTGCTCTAGGCTACTTTTAACAGCAGGTGGTGCTCTAGGCTAATTTTTAACAGCAGGAGGCTAGTTTATAAGATCAGGTGGTGCTCCAGGCTAGTTTATAACAGCAGATGGTGCTATAGGCTAGTTTATAACAGCAGAAGGTGCTCTAGGCTAGTTTATAACAGCAGATGTTGCTCTAGGCTAGTTTTAACAGCAGGTGGTGCTCTAGGCTAATTTTTAACAGCAGGAGGCTAGTTTTTAACATCAGGTGGTGCTCCAGGCTAGTTTATAACAGCAGATTTTGCTCTAGGCTAGTTTATAACAGCAGATGGTGCTCTAGGCTAGATGATAACAGCAGATGGTGCTCTGGGCTAGATTTTAACAGCAGATGGCGCTCTAGGCTAGTTTTTAACATCAGGTGGTGCTCTAGGCTAATTTTAACATCAGGTGGTGCTCTAGGCTTATTTATAACAGCAGATGGTGCTCTAGACTAGTTTATAACAGCAGATGGTGCTCTAGGCTAATTTTAACATCAGGTAGTGCTCTAGGAAAGTTTTTAACAGCAGATGGTGCTCTAGGCTAGATTTTAACATCAGATGGCGCTCTAGGCTAGTTATAACAGCAGATGGTGCTCTAGGCTAGATTTTAACATCAGGTGGTGCTCCAGGCTAGTTTATAACAGCAGATTTTGCTCTAGGCTAGTTTATAACAGCAGATGGTGCTCTAGGCTAGATGATAACAGCAGATGGTGCTCTAGGCTAGATTTTAACAGCAGATGGCGCTCTAGGCTAGTTTTTAACATCAGGTGGTGCTCTAGGCTAATTTTAACATCAGGTGGTGCTCTAGGCTTATTTATAACAGCAGATGGTGCTCTAGACTAGTTTATAACAGCAGATGGTGCTCTAGGCTAATTTTAACATCAGGTGGTGCTCTAGGAAAGTTTTTAACAGCAGATGGTGCTCCAGGCTAGATTTTAACATCAGATGGCGCTCTAGGCTAGTTATAACAGCAGATGGTGCTCTAGGCTAGATTTTAACATCAGGTGGTGCTCTAGGCTAGTTTATAACAGCAGATGTGCTCTAGGCTAGTTTATAACAGCAAATGGTGCTCTAGGTTAGTTTTAACATCAGGTGGTTCTCTAGGAAAGATTTTAACAGCAGATGTTGCTCTAGGCTAGTTTATAACAGCAGATGGTGCTCTATGGTAGTTTTCACAGCAGGTGGTGCTCTAGGCTAATTTATAACAGCAGATGGTGCTCTAGGCTAGTTTATAACAACAGATGGTGCTCTAGGCTAGATTTTAACATCAGATGGCGTTCTAGGCTAGTTTTAACAGCAGATGGTGCTCTAAGCTAGATTTAACAGCAGATGGTGCTCTAAGCTAGACTTAACAGCAGATGGTGCTCTAAGCTAGATTTAACAGCAGATGGTGCTCTAGGTTACTTTTTCACCATACACAATTTCTCACAAAGAACTCCACTGAGTCATATAAGTTTGCTTTTGTCATGAGGTGAATGTAAACAGCTAACTATGAAAACTTTTGCTTAAATCTTTCCTAAAGATTATTTTAGGTTCAAATTGTGATTGTAAGGAATTGTAAGGAATGTGATGCAAGTACGGCTGTTTGTAAAGCAAACATAGCAATCTACTGTTAAAAAGTAAGCTCAAAATCACGTTAAAGAAAACACAGTGATGTATTTTGAATACCTCAGAATTCAAAATTAATTTCCCAAACCATTTTTCACCACAGCTCTACTCTAAAGCATTCTGACACCAAGTCACATGGAAAAACATATTGAAATAGGAGCAATTTATAAAACGCAGCAGCATTTATTTGGAATGAGAACTAGATATGTCAAAAGATATGTGTTTTAGGTCATGCCAATTGCTCAAAACCATTTCTTAGAGTAAATTGCAGCTCATTCTCTAGAAACAAGAGCTCTGAGGTCTGAACCAGGTCTTCAATTTCTGTCGTATTAATGCTGTTCAGATATCTTGAAAGTGGCGCTTCATTCTCTGCTGGAAAGCATGTTGTTCTTCTTTACGGTTGAGTGAACTATTGTCAGCTAATTAGCTTAAACGCCCCCAGAGGATCCTGATTGGCCAGCTAAAATTTGCAAAGAATTTAATTGGTTTGAAGAGAGACTGAGAAAGGAGATGAAGCGTACAGTAAATGGAGAAAATGAGGAGAGCACTTGACAATTCTCATCATTTATAGTTATGTGTGTGAGTAACATGTAGTTTTTGGTTTGTTCTGCCAGCTGCTAATGACATACCAAATTTAAATATAATATATATAAAAATATTTACAGCTTTTTTTTGTAGTTGCAGATTTATTATCATGTTTCGTTCATTCATTTTCCTTCGGCTTTGTCTCTTATTTATCTGTTTTCATTCCAGCATATTATGTTATGTTTTACGCAGTGGATACCTTTTCAGCTGCAACCCAATACTGAGAAATACCCATACACTTCCACATTCATACACACTCATAAACTACGGTCAATTTACTTCATCCAAATCACCTATAGCTTATGTCTTTGGACTGCGGAGGAAAGGGATCGACTTAGAAAATCACTTACCAGTTTTATAATGACTAATTAGCTGTGGTTTGAAACTATGCTTTGTTTTTTTTCCTCTAAGGGTTTATTATGCAATCTCTGCCGTGATTTTGTGAATGGCACTGCATAGTGGCAGTCTAAACATCGACTTTCTCGAATAAAAAAAGCCTCAAAAGTACATTATGTTGTCCAACAGCTGTAATATTTGTCAAACTATTGTGAGTTTATTGATCTGCAGTGACTCTATGTGGGCAAAGTAATACACAAGCGTGAAAAGGCTTTAGGAGTTCTGATATTGCATAATATCGCACAGCTATCAGCCAATCAGATTCAAGAACCAGACAGAACTGTTGTATAAATGAGCAATATCACACGAGTAGCAGTGCAATATTTCTGTATATCAGCACTGGTGGGAGGCGTGCGTTGCCTTAGCGTTCCACCAGTGCTGATATACAGCTATATCGCACTGCTGCGAGTGTGATATTGCGTTTATACAACAGTTCGACGGCAAAATTGTGTGTATAAAAAAGAAAATCAAACACGGAGAGTCTAAAAACCCCTTTTTATTAGGAACTACTTTCTTCCGCCATTCATTCACATCTGCAGCTGAACGTCAGAACAGCAGAAGCCATTACTAAATCACCAACGTCACTTTATAACTAGTGTTTGAATGACTCTCTATAGCGTAACGTTTTTGCTCACACTTTAGGATATAAGGCTGAACGTGACTGCCATCAGTCTACAGAGATACCTCCCTAAAGTCTATCACAGTCTGAAGTATTTGTTCCAATTGGTATATTGTGACGAGTGCCCGGTGTTCCAGCGTTTACCCGGAGACTTTTGGGATTGAAAAAAAAGGAGACCAACTATTCCGCTCTTCCTATTGGCCTTTATGCATTTTTCCCCAAGTGCTGTCGACTACATACAAATATGTAGCAAAATAAAATATTACATTATCGAAATAAAAGAATGATACATCGGCAAATCGACCATCACACACTTCTCCTCAGAGCTCACTAAACTGAACTGAGCTCCCATGCATGCGTGCTTATGATGCTTACATCTCAAAGGTAAAACAACCACAGAAGAAGTCCTCTTAAAGGAGACATGACATTTACAATGCATATCAAACATTAAGCGACCGTTACAATATCCCAATAACGAACCCTGAAAAAAGCAGTGCAATAACTACCAGACTGCTGTTGTGTTAGCGAAAAGGAAAAACACTAAACAGATGCAAGCATTTCATCTTTATTTCTGCCAACACAACACACATTCCTGATGTGCGAGTCCCATATCTCATGCTCAATCCGCTACAATTACTTATGGTAACGTTATAAATATAGCACTGCAACATACAAGAGAGAGATTGTCTTGGAATATCACTTACCAGTTTAATAATGATTTGATCAGCTGTAGTTACGCTGTTGTAGTCTTATAAGGGCTTAGTATTAAAGTCTCTTTTAAGGTGTATTCTATAGCAGTGTTTCTCAACTGGTGGGTCGCGACTCAAGTGGGTCGTGGGAACATTTTTAGTGCGTTGTGGAGTGTGTGGTCAAAAAAACAACAAAAGTTTATTTTTTAACTTATTTTGACTTTTATTTTGAAATGCGCCCACGACAACCCTACCGTTTGACATGTGAAATTTCATTTAATTATAGCAACTGATATGTTGAAGCGCAACTACGACTCTTAATATGTAAAGTATGGATTTACATATATTGACAACAAAAAAGACTTAAAGCCTCAGTGTGTCAAAAGTAGTGAGGTGCTCTCACAAGAGAGCACAAAACCTTTTTAAATTAAAATGACATTTAGAAACCAGACAACATGTTTTAATAACAGTTCAGTTTAGTTCATGGTAACTAAACCTTTCCTTACCCTAACCGCTGTTTACAGTATTTGTTGTTTTTACTTTGTAATATTTCTATAATTTGATACATTTTGTGAAATGATAGCAATAAAATATCGTTTATTTGTAAGTCTTGGTGATTTTCTATAATTTATCTGTCACTACTTGTGTACGTTAACAAAAAAATACAAATTAATTATAATTCCTAAAATTGTATTATAGTTCCTAAAAATTTGGGTCGCGGCTTGATGACCATGTAAAAATGTGGGTCCCATGCCCAAACCAGTTGAGAACCCCTGTTCTACATTATGTTATTATGCGGTTCTGTCGCCATCTTGTGGATGAAAACGTCAACCGTCTTTGTTCTACTACTCAGGCCAACATTATGAAGCTGCAGGCCCGGAGAGCCAACCGCACGCTCAGACCTACATGCTCAGACGGCTAGACCTTCACAGTGCCACCTGCTGTTTGAATGATCGACTAACCTGAATTCAGCTGCTTATAAATTGTTATTTAAACTATTTTTCTACTATAAAATATTACGCTATGATTGAATACATTGTTTTATAGAATATTAAACATGATTTAATGCATTAATTATGTTGTATTTTTATTAATTGTATTTGTAGATGTTGAGATATTGATATTGTTAATAGATATTGTTCAGTTACTTTAACATTTTCAGACATTTATTGTTTTTTTAATCATTTATCACTGCTTCATCTTGAGTTGAGGCAATGAATATTTTCTTCATATACAGTACATTTCTTGACATACAGTAAATTATAGTACTTTGGGCAATTTTCTCACAACAAACTTTAAAAACAAACTTTTTCATGAGGTCCTACAAGTCATCAAGCTGTAAACAATGCAGAGAAAAATGGTGAAAAATAATACTTAAATTAATACTAATGTTTTTACGTAAAAAAAAAATACTTAAATAAAATAAATGTTTTGCATTCTTGTTGGGAAGATTTTTCATTTCTTAAGCAAAAATCTGTGAAAATATCTGCAGCCTTTGGTGCACTGTATTAGTGTTGACAGAGATCACCCTTTTTGAATTGTAATATCCATCTGGGAAAAAATAACACAAGTCACAAGCAAATTATTTTTGCTTTAACCTAAAAGAGCTCATGTTGTAAATTCTATGCAGATTAACAGATATTTTAATTTCCAAAAAACTTACTTGTAACCATTACAGAACTTAATAATTGTTAAACTGTTATTGTGGTACTGTTATTGCCTTTGGTAGCACTTTCAGATAGATAATACAGTAATATGTACTGTAGACCTATATAGCACTAAAATATCTTTCAAATAATAACTGCGTTATATATTATACATTTTATTTTAACATTTTTACTTTACTGCTTTTTTTCCCAGAAAACATTGCTAGAAAATTATCCCTGAATGGTACAATAACAGAAAATAAAAGCAAGCTGTAAATATCTTAAAACAATGCTCTTTTGACACTAATGTTGATTTAATCAAACACTGAAACAATTGTTTGTTAGTGTGATATTTTACAACACAATCATTTATGCCATAAAACCTGGTAATTTTCAGGACTCGCTTTAATAATCAATAACCTTACTGGCGTGTCTGATGTTGCTACTTGCTAAAGTGTTGGTCTGATCGTGCAGTTGGCTCTCCGTACCTGCTCTCCATACCTGCCGCTTCACCCAACCCAACAGCAGGTGGCACTGTCTGAGAAAACGATAGGTCTGAGCGTGCAGGTCTGAGTGTGCAGTTGGGTCTCCGGGCCTGCAGCTTCACCTTACTCACTCAGGCTATGGCTGCCGATGAGCTGTCTCTCAGAAATTGTGTATATTTTTTAAAATACATACTATTCTTAAAAATAAACAGCATAGTTGCAATCTAAACAAGCACATTCTCGACAAAAAAAGCTTTTTGTTCAACAGCAGTAATATTTGTCAAACTGTAGACCGTCCTCTGCTTGTTGCTGGCTGTATGTAATTATCAACATCAAAAGTCGACAGAGATCAACATCCCATAATGCAATTCACAACCGTAAAGAAACAGAAAACACACACAAAATGGAAACTCTTAATTATCTTATTTTTTTACAGTGTGTGTGAGTGTTTCAGCTGCAAGGACATCCACTGTGTGAAACTATTGTGAAACTATTACCAGAGTAATTGGCGGTTCATTCTGCTGTGGCAACCCATGATCAGCCAAAGGAAAACAAATGACTATCCTTTCTACTCACTGTTAAAAAAATGTATGCTAAAATCCCACATACAAGCCTTCTCCAGTTTGCTGCATTTACCCCCAAGTGTCTTTCTAGCAATCCAGCTGTTTTACACACTATAATCTGGTATTTTCTGCTCCGAACAGTCTCCGAATATCTGGAGTGTCCTTGAGGCTGCAAACACATGAGTCAGAGAGCTTTTCTTTTCTCCATCTTCCTGTTCTCTCTCTCTCTCTCTCAGCTCATTTATCCACATCTTGCTGTATGAGTCCTGCAGCTCGCACAGAAATAACTCGTCTGCTCTGTAATTGCTGACAGGTGTCACTGCCTCTTCCTGTTTACCACGGTACCTGAATGCCTCTATAGGGGACGATGACACACTAGCACACCGTAAGCCAAAAAATGAAAACAATGAACGCAAGTTCTGCTAACCTGGTTCTTATCTTCAGATTCTTGACAAACAGGACTAATTCATTTTAAATAAGCTGCTTATAAGAGAGTGTGAAGAATGTTCGCTATGTTATATGATTAACTGTAAGTGTAAAGACTTGTAGGCCTTTAACTCCTCTCTTGTTAAATCGCTTCAGTGAGATTGTATTTTTGGGACTGGATGCTTGGCCATTTCGTCTTATCCAATATCAATTGGGAGGGTGCTATCGCAACTGAACCTGTCAGATGAACGCCGCTCACTTTACCGTTCATTTGGCCAAATAACTGTGCTTATCCCTGAGTGACAAGTGGTTATAATATGCTGAAAGCATTATGGTAATATTATTTATAATATGTAATCAACATAACTTATCTCTAATACAACACCAAACTCTGTACAGCATCAGATGTCATTCCCTCTCTGTAAATGCTAGCGCTCCCGTTTTTTTTTTTTTCAGCAACCTCAATGTCTGCACATCCACAATGTTTACAAATCTGCTGATGTTTAAGAGCATTGCTTTAATGCATTCCTGCATTCCTCTGTGCTCTGACTACTTTTTAACCGTGCTGGGCGTTTCTCTCCATCTCGTGCTGAACGCTGTCGGCCAATCACAGCAGACTGGGTCATCGGTCCAATCAGCGAAGATTAACATGGCGCAAAGGAGAGGTTTGGGTACAAATGAATTGCTGAACACATCATATAAGAGTCGTTGGGATAATTAGGGAAAAATAAATGCATATTATAAGACAATGAAAGTGCTGTTTGACCTTCCATGCATATCAGCCTGTTATTGGAGACCACTAAAACCAAAATATGACCTTTTATAATGCATAATAGGGGCCTTTTTAAAGTGATATATTGTCTGGTTGTGTTGGTTGGTGTCGTATATTACGCTACAAAAACCTTGTAATAAACCGCCAGTGCATTTTCAGATTTATTTCTCTATATATTATTTCTTATAAATACTAAAAGGTCAATAAAAGTCACTTTGCTAAACTGTAGAGTTGAATTTTCAACACCAAAAGTCGACAGAGCAGAGATCAACATCCAACCCAAGGCTCATTTTGAAAACGTAGTCCTGCGGACGTTTCTGGAGGCCGCAAATTATGTAGCCGGAGGTATGTATGACTGCATTTAATTTTTAAGCGAACGCTATGGGGCGGTATGACGCCGTTTCTTTTCACGCTTACCGGCTGAGCGCTTACCTCTGTGTGGAGGGCTTTCCCGCCGCAACCAGTTTGTCCGGTTAGCTCGTCGTGTACGTCGGCGGACTTGAGACGCAGAGAGGAGCTGACTACGACGACCGGGTTCGAGTGCGGGGTAGAGCCATTCCAGAAATCAGATAAGACAAAAACAGAATCCAAAAAATAAAACTAACAAGTTCATGACAGGGTGAGAATGTGGTAAAATCCGAAAATGTGGTTAAAAAAATCAGACGAAGGCTTTTCTTTTTCTGGACGGCTTTTGTAAATTGTTGGTTGGGTTTAGGGAAGCAAGCGGGTGGGCGGGTCAAACTGTAAAATTGGTTGGGTTTAGGAAAGGAGGAGGGTGGATTGGCTGATTGGCCGGTCGCCCAGTCAATCATTCAGCCAGTCGGATGGACGGTTGTTCGACAGAGGCCTCTGGTGGATTTACGTGAGAACAGCCCGGCCGCGGGTGAAGACACTTGAGATGTGAGAAAGCCCACACAGCGGCCTCCTGTGGATTTGCGAAAACATAAACTGCTAAAATATCTACCTCCCGGGATGCATTTCGCAGTCTCCAGAAACGTGGGACTATGTTTCCAGAATAGGCCTGGGTTGTCAACATCCCATTATGCAATTCACAACACTTGTAAATCACAAAGTACCGAAACTCTTAATTAACAGATTTTTTTACAGTGTGTGCGAATGATGCAAGAGCATCCACTGTGTAAAACAATTGCCAGAGTAATTGGAGGTTCATTCTACTGTGGTGACCCATGATAACTTTGAATGTATTATTTGTGTCTGTAAAATTTTTAGTGTCCCCCCCCGTTAAATGAAATTTACGCCTATGACTTGAAGCAATATTTGTTTTTTAATTGTCTACAGAATAAACCACTGTTATACAATGACTTGCCTGATTACCCTATCTTACCTAATTAACCTAGTTGAGCCTTAAATGTCACTTTAAGCTGTAGGGAAGTGTATTGAAAAATATCTAGTCAAATATTATTTACTGTCATCAGGACAAAGATATAATAATTCAGTTATTAGAAATGAGTTATTAAAACTATTATGTTTAGAAATGTGTTGAAGAAATCTTCTCTCCGTTAAACAGGAATCGGGGAAAAATATACGGGGGGTGGGGGGCTAATAATTCTGACTTTAAATGCACAAATAGTTTGAAACAGCCTTTGCTCTTTCTTACCAAATTTTTGGTCGTCTTTGGGGTCGTGGAGTGCGATTCGCTCCAAGCATCTCTCCTCCTCGCGTTTTATGACGCAGTTGGAGATCTCTGAATGTATGGGCCACATCTGGAACAACAAGCAGATAAAATGCATAAATAAAGCAGAACAACACAAGAGCAACATGAACAAACAGCAGCACAGAAAGAATTCACCCAACCTAAACCACAAAAATGTTTCCACTAACACTGTGAACGCATATAAACAATCTATTTATCTTTCAGGGGTTCTTGGCTTTTATACTGTACAATTCATGTTGCTTCTGTCTTTGACATTGGTACAGTGTCAGATTAAACATCCATTTCTGTAAAAAAAAATACTGCTAAAACTGATCATCTTACATGGGTTTCCAGTCATATAGTAATTTAATAAATACAAAACTTTATTGTCAGAAATGCATCTACTCTCTTACATGGACAGTGGGGAAATACATATTCAACACATCATCATTTTTCTTAGAAAACATAATTCTAAATGGTGCTATTCACAACAAAATAAATCCATATATGCAAAGAAAACAATGTTAATTAGTTTACAAATTAGGTTTTGAGTAATAAAATGAAATGACACAGGGAAAAGGAGTATTGAACACATGAAGAAAGGAAGCTGTAGAAAGGCAGTGAAAGCCCAGAGAGCAGTTGAAATCTTTCAGCAGAAAAATAAGAAGCTGTAGAATGGCCCTGCCAATCCCCTGACTTGAATCTAATACAGTTGAATTCAGCTTATATATAAATGCAGATATCTATACAAAAATGTTTAGTATAGTTTTGTTTTTTATTTATGTAAGTGTACAGGGTATATATCGAGCTAGTGTTGTTCCCATTCTGATAAACTTCTGGTGACCTGTTATTGTGAGTTTTTTTTTTAATCTTATACGGTTCCTTTTACAGCATCGATGTTGTGATGTAATTAAAATACATTCAGTTAAATAGACTTTGGCATTCATTTAGTTGTTTAAGCATAAAAAGAGACAAAAAGCCGTTTACTCGGCAGAATCGGCAGGCTAGCGCAGAAGCTCCATTGAATATACTGGGGTAAAATAAATGGTCATATTATAAAGACATGGCGGGGTGAAATGTAATTTAATGCAGTGCTTCTTGTACAATCTGAGCCCCACTTTATATCGGATATCACTCAGCCAGTGGAGATCGCTGATTTTTAAAGAAAACAGACATTAAACACGCCAATTTTGCATTCACGAGTTCACACTTGCATTCGTTTAAGTATAAAGCATATTTGGCGTGCTGTCCGGGGGGAGGGCTCTGAGCTCGAGGAGACACCCCAACTCGAGTTATTCCCCTTATAAGGAAACAAAGAGGAGTTGGGATTCGAGCGAAGTATCTAGCCCGGCCCCAGAACGCTCCCCCCGGGAATGTAATGCAAGAGGTGAGGTGACGGGGTGGTGGAGGGATGCTAAAGTCGTGAGATGCTGCAGGTAAGACAGCTTTGGTATATATAGGCGTTGCTCAGAAACTGATTTGATGATGGGATAATTGTCAATGACGTATTCGATACTGAAACTTCTGCGCATGCTCCTCCCGAAATTTGTTTACAAACATCACTTCACGAGTTCACACTTGCATTCGTTTAAAGTATAAAGCATATTTGGCGTGCTGTCCGGGGGGAGGGCTCTGAGCTCGAGGAGACACCCCAACTCGAGTTATTCCCCTTATAAGGAAACAAAGAGGAGTTGGGATTCGAGCGAAGTATCTAGCCCGGCCCCAGAACGCTCCCCCCGGGAATGTAATGCAAGAGGTGAGGTGACGGGGTGGTGGAGGGATGCTAAAGTCGTGAGATGCTGCAGGTAAGACAGCTTTGGTATATATAGGTGTTGCTCAGAAACTGATTTGATGATGGGATAATTGTCAATGACGTATTCGATACTGAAACTTCTGCGCATGCTCCTCCCGAAATTTGTTTACAAACATCACTTCACGAGTTCACACTTGCATTCGTTTAAGTATAAAGCATATTTGGCGTGCTGTCCGGGGGGAGGGCTCTGAGCTCGAGGAGACACCCCAACTCGAGTTATTGTCTAGCCCGGCCCCAGAACGCTCCCCAAAAAACGCTATTTGTTACAGGACAGCAGCCAGACAATGTGCAAGCCCCCCAAAATTTGCTGATCTTAAAAATTTGGAGGGGTGCTGTTGAGTTATAAGGTATGTGTTTCGGGAGGAAGCAGTTGCTGTGTTGATAGTGGTGCATGACAAAATGTCTCTAGCAAGAGTGTCTGCTCCCACAGGAGACGGGCGTCTTCTGCGGGAGTGGTCACTGCATTAGCAATGGTGTGTGTTAAAGTATGCATCCCCGTAATAGCTGTCACTGTGCTGACAGTGGTGTATGATGAGGTATGAGTCTCTCATAGGAGTGGTCACTGCGCTTGCAGTGGTGCATAATAAGGTGTACGTCTCCCGTAGGAGCAGTCACTGCGCTTGCAGTGGTGCATAATAAGGTGTACGTCTCCCGTAGGAGCGGTCACTGCACTTGCAGTGGTGCATAATTATAAGGTGTACGTCTCCCGTAGGAGCAGTCACTGCGCTTGCAGTGGTGCATAATAAGGTGTACGTCTCCCGTAGGAGCAGTCACTGCACTTGCAGTGGTGCATAGTTATGAGGTGTACGTCTCCCGTAGGAGCGGTCACTGCGCTTGCAGTGGTGCATAATAAGGTGTACGTCTCTCGTAGGAGCAGTCACTGCACTTGCAGTGGTGCATAGTTATGAGGTGTACGTCTCCCGTAGGAGCGGTCACTGCGCTTGCAGTGGTGCATAATAAGGTGTACGTCTCCCGTAGGAGCAGTCACTGCACTTGCAGTGGTGCATAATTATGAGGTGTACGTCTCCCGTAGGAGCGGTCACTGCGCTTGCAGTGGTGCATGATTATAAGGTGTACGTCTCCCGTAGGAGCAGTCACTGCGCTTACAGTGGTGCATAATAAGGTGTACGTCTCCCGTAGGAGCGGTCACTGCGCTTGCAGTGGTGCATAATAAGGTGTACGTCTCCCGTAGGAGCAGTCACTGCGCTTGCAGTGGTGCATAATAAGGTGTACGTCTCCCGTAGGAGCAGTCACTGCACTTGCAGTGGTGCATAGTTATGAGGTGTACGTCTCCCGTAGGAGCGGTCACTGTACTAACAGTGGTGCATAATAGTAAGGTGTGTGTCTCCTGTATGAGGTATGAGTGGTCACTGCCCTAGAGACAGTGTGTAATAAGGTGTACGTCTCCCGTAGGAGCAGTCACTGCCCTTGCAGTGGTGCATAATTATAAGGTGTGCGTCTCCCGTAGGAGCAGTCACTGCACTTGCAGTGGTGCATAATTATGAGGTGTACGTCTCCCATAGGAGCGGTCACTGCACTTGCAGTGATGTATAATTATAAGGTGTACGTCTCCCGTAGGAGCGGTCACTGTACTAACAGTGGTGCATAATAATGAGGTGTGTGTCTCCTGTATGAGGTATGAGTGGTCACTGCCCTAGTGGCAGTGTGTAATAAGGTGTGCGTCTCCAGTAGGAGCAGTCACTGCACTTGCAGTGGTGCATAATTATGAGGTGTACGTCTCCCGTAGGAGCGGTCACTGTACTAACAGTGGTGCATAATAATATATGCGTCTCCCGTAGGAGTGGTCACTGCACTAGCAGTAGTGTGTAATCAAGTGTGTGTCTCCCGTAGGAGCGGTCACTGCACTTGCAGTGGTGCATAATAAGGTGTACGTCTCCAGTGGGAGCGGTCACTACACTTGTAGTGGTGCATAATAATAAGGTGGGCTTCCCCCGTGGGAGCGGTCGCTGGACTAGCAGTGATGCTTGATGAGGTGTACGTCTCTAGTGGGAGCTGTCACTGCACTTGCAGTGGCACATAATAGTAAGGTGTGCTTCTCCCATAGGAGCAGTCACTGTGCTTGCAGTTTTTCATAATAATAGGGTGTCTCCCGTATGAGAAATTACTGCCCTAGCAGCAGTGTGTAATTAGGTGTGTGTCTCTTGTAGGAGCGGTCACTGCACTTGCAGTGGTGCATAATATTAATGTGTGCGTTCCCCGTAGGAGCGGTCACTGCGCTAGCAGTGGTGCATGATAAAAAGGTGTGTGTCTCCTGTAGGAGAGGTCACTGCACTAGCAGTAGTATGTAATAAGGTGTGCATCTCCCGTAGAATCGGTCACTGCGCTTGCAGTAGTGCATAATGATAAGGAGTGTGACTACGGTGCGAGCGGTAACTACGCCTGCAATAGTACAAAATGATAAGGTGTGCGACTCCTGTAGGGGCAGTCGCTGCGCTTGCAATAATACAAAATATGGTGTAAGACTCCTGTAGGAGCGGTAGCTGTGCTTGCAGTGATGCATGATAAATAAGGTGAGCTTCTCCCATAGGAGCAGTCACTGCGCTTGCAGTGGTGCATGATAAATAAGGTGTGCGTCTCCAGTGAGAGCGGTCACTGCGCTAGCAGTGGTGCATAATAATGATGTGTACGTCTGCCGTACGAGCAGTCACTGCACTTGCAGTGGAGCGTAATAAGTCGTGTGTCTAGAGTGGAAGCAGCCACTGTGCTTGCAGTAGTACGTAATAGGGTGTGCATCCCCAGTGAGAGCGGTCGCTGTGCAGCAGCAACCTTTTAATAGAACTCCTTGAAGGGGTTAATGACCAGGGTTAGGAAAGGTTTAGGGGTTGAAATGGTAAAAAGGGGGCAACGATAGACTTTTCGGTTTAATTTCTGTGGCAAACTTAATTGATAGGATTAAAGAAACTTAAGGTAGTGCGAGTAGCACTGAGTAGTACCTGAAGTTTTGAATGGAGTTCCATGGTTTATACTGAGTGCAATTGCGACTTGAATCGCTGTGAAATTAGATGGGGTAAGCTAGTCATGGGATTCTGGATGATTTCTGAGCTGAAGTTGCTTATCAGCTTGGTGTTATTATTACTTCATAATTACTTATCAAATTTATTTAATTAAGCAATTTATTTTATAGACGCGTGTTGTCTATGTAAACGTTAATAACATACTTAAGTTTATGCATGTTAAGTACCTAAACGATGACTCTAAGGAATATAGCTATACGTGGCCCAGGATCACAGGTGGGAGGAAAAGAGAAGAGGGGCTGCCGGCGTTAGTGACGTCAGCGGAGGCAGCCGCACGCTGGCACTTACGTCGGGGCCTGACAGAAAATTAGGGACTAGAGCCGTTTGCGGAGGCGTGCTCACGCTACTGATGACCCTAGAATCACAGGTGGGAGGAAAAGAGAAGAGGGGCTGCCGGCGTAAGTGACGTCAGCGGAGGCAGCCTCACGCTGGCACTTACGTCGGGGTCTGACAGAAAATTAGGGACTAGAGCCATTTGCGGAGGCGTGCTCACGCTACTGATGACCCTAGAATCACAGGTGGGAGGGAAAGAGAAGAGGGGCTGCCGGCGTAAGTGACGTCAGCGGAGGCAGCCTCACGCTGGCACTTACGTCGGGGCCCGACAGAAAGTTGGGGATTAGAGCCGTTTGCGAGGCGTGCTCACGCTACTGATGACCCTAGAATCACAGGTGGGAGGAAAAGAGAAGAGGGGCTGCCGGCGTAAGTGACATCAGCGGAGGCAGCCTCACGCTGGCACTTACGTCGGAGCCTGACAGAAAATTAGGGACTAGAGCCGTTTGCGGAGGCGTGCTCACGCTACTGATGACCCTAGAATCACAGGTGGGAGGAAAAGAGAAGAGGGGCTGCCAGCGTTAGTGACGTCAGCGGAGGCAGCCTCACGCTGGCAATTACGTCGGGGCCCGACAGAAAGTTGGGGATTAGAGCCGTTTGCGGAGGCGTGCTCACGCTACTGATGACCCTAGAATCACAGGTGGGAGGAAAAGAGAAGAGGGGCTGCCGGCGTAAGTGACGTCAGCAGAGGCGGCCTCGCGCTGGCACTTACGTCGGGGCCTGACAGAAAGTTGGGGACTAGGGTCGTTTGCGGAGGCATGCTCGCGCTACTGATGACCCTAGGATCACGGGGTGGAAGGAAAAGAGAAGAGAGGAGAGCTACCAGCGCTAGTGACATCAGCGGAGGCGGCCTCACGCTGGAACTTGCGTCGGGGCCTGAAGAAAGTTGGGGGCTAGAGCCGATTGCGGAGGCGTGCTCGCGCTACTCATGGCCCTAGGATCACAGGTGGAAGGAAAAGAGAAGAGAGAAGGGGCTGCCGGCGTTGGTGACGTCAGCGGAGGCAGCCTCACGCTGGAACTTGCATCAGGGCCTGAACAAACCTGGTTAATCTGCAAGCGGCATGAAGGAAGAATCCGCTTGTTACTGGTGACCTGTTGGTGACGTATGCAATACCGTTTCCGGGTCCAAGCCGCCACTCATTTGAGTTGAGAAATTTATTCGTTTATGATCACTTTAAGTTCTTATCACACAATAAAGTTAATTTTATACAAAATCAGTGTACACAAGCATTGCTTGCTGCATAACAATTAACAAAAACAATAAGCAATTTATAAAAATTAATCACTTTCTGCCCATCAGATATAAGGTGTGGACGTATGTATAGGGTATATGCTGAGCTACTGCTGTTCCCATGCTGATACACTTCCAGTGACCTGTTATTGTGAACTTATTTCCATTTGTACGGTTCCTTATACAGCATCGATGTTGTAATGTCATTAAAATACATTGTTAAATAAACTTTAGCATTTATTTGGTTGCTCAAGCGTAAAATGAGACAGAAGCTGTTTACTCGCACGCGCTCGTCAGAAACAGCAGGCTAACGCATAAGCTCCATTAAACATACTGGGGTAAAATAAATGCACATATTATAAAGATATGGCGATATCACTCAGCTAGTGGAGATCGCTCATTTTTAAAGAAAACAGACCTTAAACGCACTGGCTTTTGCATTGGCATTGAATTCGCCGGAAGCGCTTAACCCAGGTTACTGGCAAATTAAGAGTCCTATTAGCATGCTTCAGCATATACCCCATTGCGATAGTGATTTCGAAAGTAATAAATTGTTTTGTAAACATTTAACATTTCATGAGTCTTCCCCATGCAGTAAGTTGAGAAATTATTTGTTTATGATCAAATTTTAAACATATTACACGATAAGTTTTTATACAGAGTCATGTTGTACACAACCATTTTTGGGTTTGCTGCATAACAAAGACCAAACATTTTTAACAATTTATAAAATTAATCACTTGCATCATGTATGAGGCATAGACATATATATTGTGATCATGATTTTCGAAAGTAATAAATCGCTTTGTAAACATTATAATTACCATTTCATGGGTCTCCCCATGCAGTTGAATAGAGCGCTTGGACCCGGAAGCCGCTTCGCGTGACGTCACACTCACGAGCGGACGGGCTTGTTAATCCTAAATTTGGCGCGCCGAGAGCAGGGATTGCGGGCGCTACTAAGTGGAAATGTTCCGTGCGTGGGGGGTGGATGAGGCTGTAGCGGAGACGTGCTCACGCTGTCATGGCGAATTGGCCAATGGTGGTGCTTCGCCTGCAGAGCGTTAGCCTTGCACTCGCTTGATCTGGGTCGGTGGTTTCCAACTGGGGAGCGGCTCAGGTTTGTTGCCGTAGTCTGGAAGAGCGGCGGCGTGGCGGGCCTAAAGCCTGGTTTATACTTCTGCGTCAAGTGACCGGCGCAACTCACGGCGCAGGCAACGCGCGCAGCTGTGCATTTATACTTCTGCGCGCTGTCTCCGTTGGTCTGCATTAACACTTCCGAAACGCTAGTGAGCAGTGAGGTGTACATGTTCCTCTGTGTCGAGTTTCTTCGCTTCTGTTTTGCTATTCTGAACACTTCCTGGATGTACAAGTGACTCAAACTCGCTCATTTTGAGGCAGGAACCGGCAGACGTGCAACAACTTTAACCATGAGGTAAACACAGAACAAAACTTTCCATCCGGAGCTCCTTCACGGGACTCCACACTTGTAAACAATCGCTCGCGCCATTCGCGCGGCTTTCGGTCCCGCCCAGACTCGTCGGCGCTAGCAAGCCAACTAATCACAGAGCTTGCGCTACGCGTTGTTGCGACGTGTGGTTACAATTTTTGAGAGGTGCACGTCAGTGACGGCGATGGCCACGGCGAAGGGCTATGCGTCAGCGCCGTGGCCTACGCCGGTGTTTGACGCAGAAGTATAAATCAGCCTTAAGTTAAGACCGCGGACTCTGTTGATCTGCTCTGCCGAGTGCTGATGCGCTGGACGTCGGCTTGGAGTTTGCAAGAGGAGCCGTGTCATCCTCATGGAATTTTGCTGTTTGGACAAGGCTACAGCGATTGGATGTGCCAATGCTAAAGTCGTGAGATGCTGCAGGTAAGACAGCTTTGGTATATATAGGTGTTGCTTAGAAACTGATTTGATGATGGGATAATTGTCAATGACGTATTCGATACTGAAACTTCTGCGCATGCTCCTCCCGAAATTTGTTTACAAACATCACTTGGCATACAGTTCACTGGAAGCGCTTAATCCAGGTTGCTGGCAAATTAAAAGTCCTATTGGCAAGTTTCGGCATATACCCTATTACACTTACATAATAAAGATATACAGTATACACACACACGCATATCTTATGTCAAAACAATTTTTTATTTTAAATACAATTAATCTTTACCCAACACAAGTTTAATAACAAATACGTACAAATATGTTCAAATATATTAGAAATTATTACGTGTGAACATACATGAACAGACACAAATGATATTATTTCTAAAATATTTTAACATATAGTGGAAATTCCAATAGCTGAAAGTACTATATGTAAAGAATCATATTTTTCCCAATGCTTTGGGATATATTTTAAATATGTGAAATTATAATATGAGCCGGTTCATTCAACTGTGGCGACCCCAAATTAATAAAGGGACTCAGCCGAAAAGAAAATGAATGAATATAATATGAGCTTGCATGTCATATATGGTGTGTAATTCGCATATATTGCAATATATCAGATTTATCCCTGGTCTACAATTGTACCAAATTCATTAGTCCAGTTTGACCACCTTAAACTTCCGGCTTCTTCAACTTCCACCTAAATGTCTGTTTGTAACCATTAATCAGAAAGTAACAGTTATGTTTGTACATGTTCATTAGAAAGAATGAAAATAAATTAATTTAAAGTCAGCAACAAGGTTGCGATAGTATTTTCCTATATTTTGTGATGTATTTTCAAGTGAAACAAAAGAGAATAAATATTGTGTAGGACTTGGACTTTTTTAAATTCCGCAAGCAAAACACATTTTCTCCATTGCCAATAGCTGATAAAAGACAGACCTGTTGTGAGCTCTGACGTTCCTTTAAGACCTGGCATAGAACAATTCCGCCAAAGTATATATATATATATATATTAGTGTTTTTACCAGCTGTGCTGTCATTCTGTCGAGTATTTTCAAATGCCATAAATCAATTAAATCCTTACATCCCCAACTTGAAGTTTATGTACGTCACAAATCCATATTTACTAGTTAAATAGCTTAAAAGTGCAAAAAAAACACACAAAAAACTGATAATCGTTGAGTTTTTTTTTTGTTTTTGCTATATACAGAAATAACACTGATGTCAACCTCAAACGTGTCAATGTAAAAAACATGCATGAAACCCTTTGAAACTATATACAACTGATTTGGACTAATTACATCAATTCATTTGTGAGATACACTTATTTTTATAAACAGTGTAGACAGAACAATTTGATTGATTAACAAACAACAAAAAAAACCTCTGTACAAATACCATAGATGAGGGTTGACGGTTCTTCTTCAGTGTTCAAAACAACATCAAGGTGAGTAAAATGCACGTATCAAAAGCACGTTTCAGCACTACAGCAAAAATGTAAGTAAAAAGGTGATAAAAATGTTCCATATTTTAGGCATAAAAATGAAACGACAAGAGTGAATAGCACGTCATATAATCGGGTTTTTTCTGTTTGCTTTGCTTACATTCAAACTCAAAGTAAAACATTTTTTTATGAACGCTTAATACTCAAAAGCAAAGCATTTATAAAGAACATATATACTAACATGTCTTGGAATGGATCTAATCCTTCACAAAAGTCAGCTTCGTCTTTACTGGAAATAGAGTCTAGAGCAAATGAGAAGTCAGAGAATTTCCCGTCAATAGACAAGAGTAATAATTACAAAACATTGGACTTTGTGTATGTTTTTGTGGTGCTATGCGGTCATGACTTTAAGCCAGTGTGTGTGTGATTGTGCATGTATGTGTAAATGTGGATGTGTGAGAAAGAAATTATGATGTTCTGAAATGGATGAAGAGAAACCATGACGAGCAAAGTGCACATACAGTACATAGAGCGCATATTACGTATCAAACAGCGCGCTGTGACATCACCAAAGGAGACAAACCTAATAGGTTCACAGTGCACATGAAGTGATTACGTCATATGCACAGCAACCACTAAAACCTTTCTATAACACATATGCAAATGTGTGCAATGTATTAAAGTGTTTATTTTTTTTGTAAACATCTTAGGCTATTTGTGTAAACTCATTAAAGAGTGAAAAAATTGAAACAGGAGACTTGTTTTTGGCTTGATGTGAAAGTGTAACGTCTCTGATTTCATATGCAAAAAAAAAAAATATTGCTCTACTCATATGCTTTTGGTTTTTATTGGCTTTTAAACAGAGACACGCAAACCGGAGCGGGAGTGCTCCTGTCGGTTCTGGAGGGTTAATTTGACTGTATATGCTTTTGTATAATGTAACTGTTTGTATTATTTCAACAAAAAAAAAATTGTGTTTAAAGGGAACCTCTTATGCAACTTTTAACAAGATATAAAAACTTCTCTCTGATATCCCTAGAGTGTGTATGTGAAGTTTCAGCACAAAATACCTCACAAATAATGTTTTATAACTCTTTAAACCTGGCCCTTTTAGACTATGATCCAAAATTGTGCCTTTTTGGTGACTGTCGCTTTAAATTCAAGTGAGATTGTTCTCTTTTTAAAAAGGGGCGGGGCAACAAATGCCTATGTGTCAGCATAGTGGCAGATTTAAAAACAAGACTAACATCCTATGCTAATGAGGGAGAGATCATCAATAGTGGGCGGGGCTTTCCCCCTCTGATGACACGTACAAAGGGGAGAATGTCAATCAAAGTGTTTTTATCAAGTGTGATTATAAACAAATAAAATTAATAGATTTTTACCATTAGAAGCTGCTTCATTTCACACACTGATGCCACATAACTGAGTTTAAACCCCTTATAAAAGGGATTTTTGCATAATAGGCCCCCTTTAATTCCAGAATTCATGCAGATCAGTAAACACATCATAAGACAACAAAAGCTGATGCTATTTTAATCAAATATTTCAATGGGATATGATGATTTCCACAAATATATAGTTTATAGCAGATGCAATTTGTCATTTAATAAAAAAGGTCTATTTTAACACACTTCCTCATGCAAAAACAATAAAAGTAATAAAACTGCGGTGGCAAAATAACTGATCTGTATAATAAATTACCAGCAAAATGGATGGGAGCCAATTTAAATCTGTAATAAAGTGGCAAATAATGACAACACACTTGATGTTCTGTCCATTGATCCTAATGGGAAGCACTTAAGCTGCCGACTGTTGCTATGGTTACCGCCTCCTGCAACTGAGTGAAAATACACTCTCTGAACGACTCAACATTGTGTGAAAACGCAAACATTTCCAACACAATACATGAAGTATAAAGGATTTTAGATTCATTTTTATATTAAATCACCCCCCTAACATTTCATTTCCCCTTCCTTTGAGATGTTAAGGGTCAGACCTCGAAATCCCCGGACTAAAGACCCCGTCTGCCTTCTGCTCTCCAACAAAAATAAAATCTTCCCAGAAACACAAATAATGCGATGAGCGATGGTTGTCCTTCGTTGCTGCTGACCACACAGAGCCATCTGGATTCTGTGAATCTACTGTATTTAGATATTAGGCACTCATTTGCCTTGGTTTAATCAATGCATGTGAAATACAGAGCAGAGAGGAGAAAAATTCACATGCACACTGTTTCTCCTGAGATATCTCATATTTCTAGGTAGCAGATGTCAGATATGAGTATCACACACACTAGGGTTAGGTATCATTTGTGGTTATTTCTATAGCGGTGCTAAATCGATACTTTTAAAATGGTACCGGTGTCAAAACGGTGGCTAAACTGATACTTTTGAGCCACAAAATTATGGTGGATGACGCTAGAAAAACCTTTTACTTGACAAAATCTTTAAAAAAGTAATTTTAATCCAATAATATAATTAAAGCTTAAAGTAAACAACAATTCATATGTTATATATTTGAATAGCATTTATATATTTCCTTTGATCATTTGTTGGTTAGCATGAATATTTAAGATTTGTAATTATAAAATTACATTAGCTTACTACTAACCTGTGGAAAGGTTGTCATCAAAATACGGAACTCCTTTTTTTTTCTAGGGTTAGGGCTTGTAACTATTTTTACATGGTTTTCAGTGATCTAATGATTTACCTTAATCTGACAATAATAAGACAATAATATAATCAAGGTGTTTACATGATTTGCTTTATGACTGTTCCTTTCATGATCCTGTCTTACATGTTATAGTACATAGATCATACCTGTCAACCCTCCTGTTTTTCCCAGGGTTCTCCCGTATTTTACAGTTCTATCCTGCTATCATCCTGTAAAGGTATTTTCCTGTATTTATTTCGTATTTTCAGTCTTTCTCTGAAGGGTGGCAAATAAACATTATAGAGCCAAGCTTCCCTATACGCAACCCGTACCCCCGAACAACCAGGGGCCGCCATTTGCTTTCAAATGTGAGTCTGTTCTGTGCTTTCGCTTTGTTTAGGCATGAAAACACTTTGAAATAAATATAAAAACAGCGGGATTCCCTTTCCTTTTCATTACAGGTGCCGTCACCCCTCCTATGCAATCCTCAAAACAGTCATATAGCAGTGCGTGACTGTCAGCTGACGTGCTCCTTAATGATAAACAGACGCTGTTTCCCAAAAGGATTCTGTACACGTGATTTGAAGCGGAGCGGAAGTCTGAGTTTTGGGTACGTGTTTGAACAAACATATACACATAATTATTAATAATAACATCTAAAGATGTCGATCTTGGTGTTTTTTGTCCTAAACTTTTGTCCTAAATGAGCATAAAGAGTTAGGAAAGCAATCGAATGCTTTTATTATAACGTTAGATGTGTGCATTGTTAAAGTGACCCCTGTTCTTTAATGTAATCAAACGTAAAAATCTAAATAGATAAGAGATTAATTCGTTGGTCTTTAATCAGAATGTGTAAGTTATACAGTGAAGAATCGGCTAATGAGATTTGATAGCTTGATTCTATTTCATTATAATATCTATTAATTTTAATATGCTGAACTGTTTGCTAATGTTTTTGCTGCTGATGTATACTATTTATTTTTTCTTTTGTAAATAATAATAATAGAACATATTGCTGACCATTTAACTGTTTATTTACAATAAAACATCTCCAACTGAGCATAATTGAAGATTTTTATGAGGGGGGGGTCTCTTATTAGGGTGGGCATATCCCTTATTTTCACATCCCAATGTTGACAGGTATGACAGATCCATTAACATCATTGCGTCATGTTTCCTCCAGAGTTTCATGTAATTTCAGGTGTTTTATTTTAAATTTTTCGACTTTAACTGCAGTTTCACTTTTATTCAGGAGCATTTCATGCATGCCCCATGACAAACAGGTTTTGATGCAAGCATTAAGTAAGGACTGGCAGAAGTGTGCTCTTTTAATGGAATTTGATACCGCACGTTGAATGGAAATAAAAAAAACTCAGCATTTTGTGACGCAGGTGTCTGTGGTCCTTTAAGGTAATCAAAAATCACTGTTTACATGGTAGTCTAGACCAGGGGTGGCCAACCCTGTTCCTGGAGAGCCAGCTTCATGCAGATTTCAGTTGCAACCCATATCAAACACACCTGCCTGTAATTATCACGTGGTGTTCAGGTCCTAATTAATTGGTTCAGGTGTGTTTGATATGGGTAGCAACTGAAATCTGCAGGAAGGTGGCTCTCCAGGAACAGGGTTGGCCACCCCTGGTCTAAACTCTTAATCAGAGTATTGTCTTAATCATATTATAACCGGAGCATTGGTGTCCATGTACGTACTCATTGAAAGTGCAAGATGATGTCGCAAGCTTTCGGAGACAGTGCATTCCTCTGCCTTTAAGTTGATTCCATGAGCCCTCAGATGTGTCATAAAGTTTGATGTGTTTCCCCCATACACACAGCTTTTGTAAAGCATCTGCTTCACATTGCTGTGTCAAAATCCTTGCTTGTAAAATACACTTTTGAACACTTAGTTTAAGCAAATTTGATGAGCGCGATCATGCGTGTTGATCTGAAGAGAGTCGCTCTCGCTCAGCAAATGCACTGTATTGTGTGCGATGTGTCCGTTCCCTTAGCAAGAAGAACAAACACCTGACATCGCCTGTCTGTATTCCTCTAAGTTGTTTAGAATTAAGGGCTCTATTTTGGCGGTCCAGAGAGCAAAATGCAGGGTGCAAACGCTTTCAGGGCGTGTCAGGACGCGATTTTGCTAATTTAAGGACGGGATATCTGCCTTGGCCCGTGGCGCATGGTCTAAAAGGGTTGAGTTTATTTTCTTAATGAGTTATAGGTGTGTTTTGAGAATAAACCAATCAGAGTCTCATCTCCCATTCCCTTTAAGAGTCAGCTGCGTCGCACCAAGAGCGCATTCGCTATTTACAGGGCGCAAAGTAAGTCTAAGTAGAAAAAATGAGCATTTCACAAGCAAACAGTTAACAGTTTATTAACAGAAAACTGTTAAACAGAGCATCTACTGCGTGAGAATGAGAGATAATGGAACTACTTTCACATTCGCTCTTATAGGGAAACCTTTACGCACAGACATCAATTACTCTATAAACAATTACTTTTGTTTGTTAAGAGCAAATATTTGTTTCAAAACTATTTCTAAATTCAGTTATAATTTCCAGCAAACGAATAAATGAATAATAATAACAAAATGTGCTCAAAAACCTGAGTTATATCCTAAAACACATGATGTGCCCCTTATGGTCTAAAACCTGACAGGGGGACAAATCTAAGCTTGTTTTTAATAAAACAAATATAAATATGGATATAATAAATAATACTGCTAATAATAATAACATTATACAAAAGCAAATTGTTATGAATGAACTGAAAAAACCTCCCGAGATGAAGAAGACATAAAAGCAGTGATTTTTCATATTTATGTAGGCTAGAAAATAATATGTTTTGTAATATTTTAATCCTTTATATTTATATCCTATATCTATTCTTATTATATCCTATATATATATATCCTTAATATTTAATTTTTTCCATATGTACAGATATTTGCCTATTGCTCTCTTGTGCGTATTAAGCAGTGCGTAAGCGAGGCGCAACTCTGCGCCGAAGTTTAGACCAAGTTAGTTTTGGTCTAATGAAAAATCTATTATAGTTTCTCAAAATAGCAACGCGCCAGCGGTCTGCCTCAGAACGCCTTCCTTTTTAGACCAGAACGCCTATGGACGCACAAATGAGCGCTAATGCATTTGCTATTTAAACAGCGTAGCGCAATGCCTCAAAACCACTCTTGCGCCAAGCTGAAACTACCAAAAGACTATTGCGCCGCACCTTGCGCCACACTGCGCCGGGTGTATGATAGGGCCCTAAATGTTTAGAGATGGTGTCACAACGCGTACCTACAGTATGTGTGCCTTTGATGCACCCCTTGATGCTTCTTATGTCCTTGTCACAGCAACAGTTGCACCGAAATTCATATGCTGATTCAGTCCGGTACATACTGGTTACAAAGATAGTGGTGCTATAATGGCACAGAGTTTTATTCCCAATCCTGACACACACACACACAAAAACTCTACAGACTGCATATTCTGCATTTTTACATTTTCAAAATACTTCATTATGTGTGTTTTACAGTTTTTCTTGTTTGCTTTGACCTGGTTAAAGAAACTAGGTTCCACTTCATTTTCATTTTCACTATCCCAGCAGAGCAAAAGACCGGTCTTGCAAATGTGTAAACGCTTTCTCATTGGGTTGACACATTTTCCCCACCATTTTTCAAAACAGTTAACACAGATGTCATTCAAGCAGTCCAAACTCCATTGTTTTAGTTATGGTAACCAAAGAGAAACCATCTATTTCTAACCATTAGAAACTACCAACATCAATATGAATTCACTGAAGCACCGGTTTGACACTCCTTCACACAAATCTTCAATAAGCAATCAGTCTGCAAACCTTATAAAACGGTGGAAGGTCTGTATTGCTCTGTGCCAGCATAGATGAAGGAGGTCAATAGTGGCTATGTCCTTTACTCCTAATAAATTTGACTGTATATTGGTTTACATGTGTTTTCTTTAATATTTACAGTATTTTATTACTTTTGTCTGTTTTTACAGTATTTCAGTTTTCAATTGTCATGAATTCAATATAAATGTAATCAAAGCATTTCTTATTCTGGATTCAATTCTTTGCAAAAAGGCAAATTTGACAGCACAAATAGAAAGACAACAAATGGCATTGGCAATAGGCTACAATGACAAGCAATGGTGCTGCACTGACTTCTGTATTTTGTATTTTGTTGTCCGTTGTGTAATGATTAATTGAAAGAGCTCATATACCTGTTTGCAAGTTGTGCTGTTTGAAGGTAAAACTAGCTTTTGTTGCATATTGTAAAGGTTTTGACACGATATGTGCCTTTTGCAAGCAAAATGTGTCATTTTGACCATGAGTGCTGCTGTTTAGGCCTGTGTGTTAACTGTTTTGAAAATGTGGAGTTTCAGTTGACAACTGCATCCAAGCAATCGAGAAAACCTGTAATCAGCCATTTTCCTCATGGAAACCAAAAAAAGTCCTCACAAAGTCAAACTTTAGTGGTATTGCTATTCTTGTGGGGACATTTGGCACATATGAGAAATACAAGGAACACACACACACACACAGACACTTCCTGTTGCAAAATGACGTCAACGCAGAGGGACACACAACAACACAAACTAAATTTTAAGCAGAATGGAGCAGGATTAACACAATAAACATGAGAGATAAGACACTCTCGTCACAATGTTTCTTACCTCATACTAGACTTGGAAATTACCAAGAACTAAAAGAGGAGAGATTATCACAGAAGGATCTCCAAAACCACACAGTTGCTTTTCTTCTTTTCAAAGGTCAACCTCACTGATAAGTGTTGAAACTGAAAGTGGCATTAAAGCAAAAAATACGCTTTTGGATTTTCTCCTCGTCTTTCCTCTATGTATTATTATACATATGACTATGTATTATTAATGCATTGTTTTGTGTTTTTAAGAGTTATTATCATAAAACCAATCTAAAACTATTACAAATGTTTTTGTTCGTTTAAATAAAGCTAAAAACTACAATGATTTGTTTTTTTATTGTATTCCTCAAGTGTCCTCAGAACGTGTCTGTGAAGTTATCGTAAATGTTCAATGTGTTTCTTTAAATGCAAATGAACTGCTGCATCTCCGCCCTTTTTCCAGAAGAGAGAGAGGAGCCTTTATGCTGTGTTCACACCAGACGCGGAACATGTAAACAGACGTGTTTTGAGTTTACTTGCTTCATTAGCGCATTAAATTCACTTCACAATAGACGGGCAGGGCTTTTGTCTGCTGGTGACTCTAGCTTCCATGTTAAATGGCTAACATGGATTTTATTAAGAGATTCAGTCTTTATGAAGGCTGAAAAACAGCATAGATTCATTTGGAGCCGCGTCCACTAGTTACTTTTAGAGCTGCACCCAGCTTTGTGAGTTCATCAACTCCTCCAGAAAAAAATATACCTGGATGATAAAGGCTTTTAGACTGAGCTGAGGCCAGCTTGATGAGCTGTTGTCCGTGTCGGCAGGTGGATTTTGACCAGGGACGCCAACAACAGGTGCTATGTCATAACCACGTCCCTACATGACAATTAAGGTTCATGACTGGTTAATGCGTGAGAATGACCACTGAAGTTCAGATTTTTCAACTAGAGCGATTTGCAAAACGCTCAACTAGCGCTGCTACAATCACGCGAACCGTGTCATTTGCGCTTATCCCACCACAGGATGTCTATTCGTGTCTTTGCATTAATTAACATGTAAAATCACCCATGCTTGACGCTTCATGCATGTGAACGCAGCATAACAGGTCCTGCCTCAGATATTTCAAGAATAACAAACAAAAACATCTGCCTGCGTTTTAAAGGGCTTCAATTTTGGCCTTTTTACAAGATGTAAAATACGTCTTTTGTGTCTCCAGAATGTGTCTGTGAGGTTTAATATATCAGATAATATATAATATTCCTATTTTTAATATACCCAGAACTTTTCATCACAGTTTCTTTGCAAATCCTGTCTTGTGGACATGATTATATGCTTTAATTCTGAAACATGGTAATCTGTATTATCCATACCTGTCAACCCTACCGTTTTTCCTGTGATCCTCCTGTATTTTACAGTTCCCCGCTATCATCGCGTAAAGGTATTTTCCCGTATTTTCAGTCTTTCTCTGAAGGGTGGCTAATAAACATTAAAGAGCCGAGCCTCCCTATATGCAACCCATACCCCCGAACCACCAGGGGCCGCCCCTTGCTTTCAAATGCGAGTCTGTTCTGTGCTTTCGCTTTGATTATGCACGAAAACACTTTGAAATAAATATATCAACGGTGCGATTCCCTTTCCTTTTCAATACAGGTGCCGTCACCCCTCCTATGCAATCCTCAAAACAGTCATACAATGGTGCATGACTGTCAGCTGCATAGTGATGAATAGACGCTGTTTCCCAAACGGATTCTGTACAAGCAATATGAAGTGGAGAGACAGTCTGGGTTTTGGGTGCTTGTTTGAACAAACATTTACACATAATTAATAATAATAATAACATCCAAAGATGTCGATCTTGGTGGGGGTTTTTTTCTTCAAACAACTAATTTAGTCTTAAATGAGCATAAAAAGTCAGGAAAGCAGTCGAATGCTTTCATTATAGCGTTAGATGTGTGCATTGTTAAAGTGACACCTATATTTAATGAAATCAAACGTAAAAAATCTAAATACAGATTCATTCGTTGCTCTTTAATCAGAATGTGTAAGTTATACCGTGAAGAAACGGCTAATGAGATTTGATAGCTTGATTCTATTTCATTATAATAGCTGGTAATTTTAATATGCTGAACTGTTTGCTAATTTATTTGCTGCTAATGTATACTATCTATTTTTTCTTCTGTAAATAAAAATAATACAACATATTACAGACCATTTAACTGTTTATTTACAATAAAACAGCTCCAGATGAACATATTTAGTAATTTGGGATTTTTAAAAAGGGGGGGGATCCCTTATTATGGTGGGCATATCCCTTATTTTCACATCCCAATGTTGACAGGTATGGTATTATCAATATTAGTGGTTCGGGAAAATCTTAATGATGTGGTGGGCCTCAAAATTGCTGGAATCCACTTTTTCTATTTAAGGATGAAAAACTACGCACTGCACCCTGATCTAACAGGGTTGTGCTTATTCTCTTCATGAGTTAGGGGTGTGTTTTGAGCATAACATGCATTAAACCAATCAGAGTCTCATCTCTATTTGATAATTACATGGCGAACTTTGTAAGTGGAAAAACTGAACGATTCAATAGCGAGAAAAGAGTTAAACAGAGCATCTGCAGCGCAAGTATAAAGAACGAGCCTCCTCCATTCAGCCTTACAAAGAAGGCATGGAGGTAATGTTTTTTAAATTTATGTAGAAAATAATCATTTTTGTAACATTTTAATTGTTCTCATATGTAACGATATTTGTGTATTGCTGTACATCCTGTATGTCTTAAGCAATGTGTAAGCGTTTGGACCAGCACAGGCGCATAACTAACGCACTCTGCGCGAGACTTTAGACCAGCCTTTTATAAGTCAATGGCGAGGTCTATTTTAGTTCCTCAAAATAGCAACCAACAATGCGCCTTAACACACCTCCTTTATAGACCCGCACACCCATGAGTACACAAAGTTGCGCAAATGGATTTGCTATTTAAACAACGTGACGGAAAACATAAAAATTACTGTTGCACTGGTCTGAAAAAAGCAACAAATCGTGCCAAACACATCTTGCATCTTATTGCACTGGGTGTCTGATAGGGCCCGATGTCATTATGTACCCTGAGGCACATATATCTCGGTTCTCATAAATGTATCCATGTGCACATTTTCCCAATGAAACCGTGTTGTTAAAAGAACTTTCAATGTGATTTTCTCATTATTTCAAAAATATTTAAAACCTTCAGATTTCAAATATCCATGTGTCAGCCAAACACAATCCTATCCCAAAAATGCACTTATGAATTGCTTTGTTGTCCAGCGTCACATATACAGTGAGCATTATACAATGTAAACATTTCACTGCTTATCATACTATGTATGACTGTGTATGTGACAGATAAAATGCATGAATGAGTACACCCTTTATCTTATACAATAAGATATACTGTAATGTAATGTAAAGTGTATTTATACAGTGCATTTATTGTGTATGGCCATACACCCAAAGCGCTTCACAATCATGAGGGGAGTCTCTTCACATCACCACCACAAGATACACTGTACAGTAGATTAGTCAGCACCAAAAACTGGAACTAACCCAACAAAATAACTATCAATCACAGTGCAAAACAATAGTACAACCTAATGATTATGAAAACATTTTATCAAGGAGAAATAATCATCAAAAGAAGCAAAAATAGTAATTGAGTTGCCATTTTTTAAGTTCGTATTTGACCTCATTTGAATGAAATGTATTATCCTTCAACTTCTGAAACGGTTTTGTTTAAATGAACCAATATACACTCACCGGCCACTTTATTAGGTACACCTGTCCAACTGCTCGTTATTGCAAATTTCATTAACGTAAATCATCTCAGACTTGTTCCTTGAACATAACAATCAGTTCACTGTACTCAAATGGCCTCCATAGTCACCAGATATCAATCCAATAGAGCATCTTTGGGATGTGGTGGAACGGGAGGTTCGCATCATGGATGTGCAGCCGACAAATCTGCAGCAACTTTGTTATGCTATCATGTCAATGTGGTCCATAATCTCTGAGGAATATTTCTAGTACCTTTTTGAATCTATGACATGAAGGATTAAGGCAGTTCTGAAGCTAAAAAGGGGTCCAACCCCTTACCAGCAAGGTGTACCTAATAAAGTGGCCGGTGAGTGTACAGTATAATGTCTATATCCACTAAAAATATGAATTTTCAAAAGGGGGTGTACTAATCTATAGGGTGCACTACATATCCGTTTTTATTCTTACCAGGCTGATGATGAGGAAGAGGATGAGGAAGGTCTCTCTCGCCGCTTGTCTATACATTCTGCTGACGATTGTTCCTCAAACACAGCCTTATAAAGCCTACAAGATAGAGTACAGTGTTTTAAAACACACATACACACACACACACACACACACACATACACACTGTAACACTACTGGCCACATCATAAAATACTGATGTCCAGTCTGGAGCTACAGCACTGAACCACCAATGCATGCTTTATTACACCCAACCGCATCTAAAATAATCAAATAACGTGAAGTGCGCAGAGGCCGATGTGGAGGGAGGGGTTTATGGGAAATGTGTGTGGCGAGCAGATTTACTGATCCACAGCCAATCTGAGGAGGTATAAAATCCCTCAAGATGAGACCTGTGCGAGGATGGAGAAGAGTCTCCGAGCCCCCGCCGTCTTACTCATCTTTATTAGTTCTCAAAAAGGAGGAATAAAGGGATGAATCATAGCAAATAAAACACATGGAGACACAGTAAAACACACACACAGAGAAAAAAATCAACGCTGATTCAATTAATGAGCAACTTGCATTATCTTAAAAGCAATTTACAGTGTTTTTGTAGGTTTATTCATGGTTGTATTGTTTGTGAGTGGTTTACTTGCACAAAGAGCTCAAGTAATGTTCTATATTTCATAATAGTCCATCTAACAAAGAATTGCTTCAATATATATATATATATATATATATATATATATATATATATATATATATATATATATATATATATATATATATATATATATATATATATATATATATATATATATATATATATATTTTTTTTTTTTTTTTTTTTATTTAAAGAGCCCATATTATGGGTTTTTGAAAATTCCCCTCCATGTAGTGTGTAACACAGCTCTAAGTGAAGTGAAGTATCCAGCTAAGGCTTAAATCTGTAAGAATACAGTGTTTAAAACGGTTGATTCATCTATAAAAGAGTCGACTCATAGTGCTTCAAACGAGTCGCCTTGATACCAATTCATTAGGTGTTTCGCCATGACGTACGAACGAAACCAAGTTATTCACGTGCACGCGCAAACCCGGGAGATTTCAAACCTGAGGCCCCGCCCTCTGACGCAGAAACCCAGACACACACACACCCACAAACACACGCACACCCACAAACACACGCACACAAACATGCCGGTCGATTGAAGTCACACTGCAGATGGATATATTGAGTCTCTACCCAAAGATGAAACCTCAGCATTATAACCAAGCAGTTGGAAACTTCTGGAAGCTACATGCTACAAAGAATACTTCACCTGAGTTTGTTAAAGGAAGGATCAGTAAAGAGTAACTGATGGACGTCAGGATGGGTTTCTTCCATTTCTCAAGTGTAAGTACGTGCGGTTAAAGTTGTTGCCTCGTTTACTCTAGCTTGCAAATGTATTTAGTTGTGATTTGTTACTTGTAACCGCGTGTACTGTATCAGGTTAACTGGATATATTATCTTATCGCGTGCAAAGTCACGTTAAAAACGCGACGCGTGCTGTTTGTTTATGGAGCTCCGTGCTAGAGTTCTTCTCCCGCGATTTATTCGGAAATGTATTCCCGCGCCGCAGAAATCTGGCGCGGGGAGAGAGAGAGAGAGAGAGAGAGAGCGAGAGAGAGCGAACGAACGAACGAGCTTTGTGTACTTTGTGCTGTGTGTGTGTGTTTTTATACAGACAGCTTGGCTGTCTGGACTGTATACTGGGTGATATTTGGTTGTGTTCTCCGCTCTAGCGGGACCGGGCGCGGCGGGCAGAAAACGGAGCGGGTTCTCAGGCTAAAACCTGGCGGGTGCGGGCTGAAGCGGGAGCGTTGTCATCCGGAGGTGTGTGTGTGTTTTTGTGTGTGTGTGGTATGGCGAGTACACGACTGTCTCCTTCGTTCGGTTATCCGTGGCACTATCCACTCGCCATAGTGTGGCAGCTAAAATCCACGTCTATACTATCGAGCGTGTATGAACTGTGATTACTTTTTAAATTGCTGATTAGCTATTGGCCATTTCCCTCTCTGACTGAAGGCAGTCGACCAATCGCGACAGACTGTCATCGGTCCAATCAGCGCAGATTAGCTCTGCGCTAAGGAGGGGTTTGGGAACAAATGAATCACTGGACGATTCATACAGGAGTCGCTGGGATAATTAGGTAAAAATAAATGCAGATTATAAGACCATGAAAGTGTTTTTTGACCTTGCATGCATATTAGACTGTTGTTGGAGACCCTTACAACCAGGATATGACCCTATTTCATGTATAATATGGGCTCTTTAACTTCAGTACATTTTTTTATTGTACTTGTTATGAAGCCTCCGTATTTATTTTTGTTTTATTTTATTTTATGTGGAGCTGCAATATTTATGATTTTATTTTATTTGTTTTATTTTGGAGCTGCCATATATTTTATTTATTTGTTTTCAAGACACTTTCTTAAAGTGTAAGAAGGAAAACATTAGTAATTTTTTTTTATGTTTTCAAGACACTTTATTAAAGTGTAAGATGGAAAACATTAGTAATTGTTTTTTTTTTAATGTGGAGCTGCAATATTTATGATTTTATTTGTTTTATTTTGGAGCTGCCATATATTTTATTTTATTTATTTGTTTCATTTTGTTTTGAAGCTTCAGTATATTTATTTATTTTTAACTTATTTATTTGATTTGATTTGTTTTGAAGATTTAGTATATTTTTATATTTATTTACTTATTAATTAATTTATTTTTATTTTATTTATTTTATATTGAGCTGCAATATTTATTGTTTTGTTTTATTTGTTTTATTTAAAATTTTGCTGTATATTTAATATTATTTTATTTGTATCGAGGTTTCATGTATATTAATATATTTTACTTTATTAATTTATTTATTTTATTTTATGTGGAGCTGCAAAAATTTTTATTGAATTTTTTTTTCATTTAGAAGCTTCGGTATGTTTATTTAATCATTTATTTTATTTGCTTTGTTTTGAAGCTTCAGTATTTGTATTTATTTATTTTAATTTAATTGTATTTAATTAAACTGGAGCTGCAATATTTATTTTATTTTATTTTATTTATTTAGTTTATTTGCTGCAGTATATTTAATTTAATTTAATTTCACTTAATTTTATTTTATTTGTTTTCAAGCTTCAGTAAATTTATTTAATTTAAATTTAAATTAAATTAAATTAAATTAAATTAAATTAAATTAAATTAAATTAAATTAAATTAAATTAAATTAAATTAAATTAAATTTTCAAATTTTATTTAAATTTTATTTTATTTTATTTGTATAGCATTGGCACTACAGAATTTTATTTTATTTTGAAGTTTCAGCATATAATTTTTTTTTTTTAATTTAATGTGGAGCTGCAATATTTATGATTTTATTTGTTATAATTTGGAGCTGCAGTAGATTAATCAAATATTTCTGTCAGTTCTGTCTATCTAAGGCATGCTTTTTTCTTTTCAGTCTCTCTCTTCTCTGTGCTATTTCTGTAACCTTGTGGGATGCAAACAGCCATTTCAAGGAGAGAAAGACAGCTGAGTGTCAATCAAACAGAAGGTTTTTTTATATTATGGATGCAAAACACACACACACACAGAGGCTCTGATAACCATCATAATGAGAAGCGCAGAGCTGAAAGCGCCTCTGTTTCTGAATGGCTCTCTGTGCTTCTGAAGCAAAAGCAAAACAGCATCTGGCAACAATATTGACGGTCATTTAACATTGTGTGTTCTTGTATATTATTACAATGCTATTGTGATCTACAGTATCCATTCGTATCATTATCTTTTCCACAAAAGCCAAAAAAAAAAAAGAGAGGAAAAAAAGCATCACATTTACAACGCATGTGGCTTCATGTGGTTACAAGGTCAAAAGATTGTGAGGCTGTGGATTAAATGGAGGTTATTAGTATATGTGTTCTTGAAAATAAAACCATCTTGGAAAGGACTATAGAGCTTTGCATGAATGTGAAGGCAGCATTAATGTGTGACTCACTGCATGCCTTCATATTCACTGCAGAAATCTGGATTGATTTAGTGATGATGGTGCGAGGCGTCAGAAAGACAACATTCAGAGACACTTATACACTGTAGAGTCAAATTATTGGGTGCTTTGCTATAGGAACTGGCAACATTTGGTTCATGCATTTTAGTGTGTTTTTTGGCTTTGCTCAATCATAAAATGAACAAAACAGAAGCATTGTTCAGGGTATTTTAGAGACTTTTAATGCATATTATTGTTTATAATGCTTTATTATCTTTACAATTATCAAATAATGAATTGAAAGAGTCATGTTATATATATATATATATATATATATATATATATATATATATATATATATATATATATATATATATATATATATATATATATATATTAAATAATGTTTTGGATTTTTAAAGTAGTCTTTTTATTTTTATTTTATTATTTTTATTATATATTTTAATAGTTTTGGACATTCAGTAAGTTATATTTTATTGTATTTGTTTTGAAGATTTGGTATATTTATTTATTTTTATTGTATTTGTTTCAAGCTTCCGTATGTTTATTTTATTTGTTTTGAAGTTTTGGTATATTTATTTATTTATCTATTTTTATTTTATTTGTTTTAAAGCTTTGGTGTATTTATTTATTTTTATTTTATTTGTTTCAAGCTTCAGTATATTTAATATATTTTATTTAGTTTGTTTTGGAGCTGCAGTATATTTGTTTATTTTTTTATTTTTTTTAGAGCTGCAGTATAATTTTGATTTATTTTATTTTATTTGCTTTGAAGCTTCAGTAAACTTATTTGTATTTTATTTGTTTTGGACGTGCAGCATATTTATTTATTTATTTATTGGAGCTTTAAAGAAAAAATGAGGCACAATGCATGATAATTTTAAGACTTTTACTGCATATTACTGTTATATTCTACTTTATTATCATTACAATTAACAAATTATATATTGACGGAGTAATGATATATTCTTATTTTATATACATTTAAAAATAATTCGATTATATATATACAGTTGGAGTCAGAATTATTAACATATTAGTTTTAAAACCTTATTTCTAATAAATGATTTATTTTATCTTTGTCATTATGACAGTAAATAATATTTGACTAGATCTTTTTTAAGACACTTCTATACAGCTTAAAGTGATATTTAAAGGCTTAACTAGGTTAATTAGGTTAACTAGGCAGGTTAGGGTAATTGGACAAGTTATTGTATAATGATGGTTTGTTTTGTAGACTATCAGAAAACAATATATAGCATAAAGGGGCTAATAATTTTGACCTTAAAATGTTTTTTTAAAAAGCTAAAATCAGCTTTATTCTAGCAAAAATAAAAGAAATAAGACTTTCTCCAGAAGAAAAAATATTATCAGACATACTGTGAAAATTTTCTTGCTCTGTTAAACATCATTTGAGAAAAATTTAAAATGGAAAAAAAAAATTCAAAGGGGACCTAATAATTCTGACTTCAACTGTATACATTTTTTTTCTAGACAAAAGTCTTATTTGTTTTATTTTGGTTAGAATAAAAACTGATTTTAATTAAAAAAAAAAAACATTTTAGGGTTAAAATTATTAGCCCCTTTAAGCTAATTTTTTTCTTCTTCTATAGTTTACAGAACAAACCATCATTATACAATAACTTGCCTAATTTCCCTAACCTGCCTAGTTAATTCAATTCTATTCAAAAGCTGTATAGAAGTGTCTTGAAAAATATTTACGTTCATCATGGCAAAGATTAAAAAAATCAGTTAGTAGAGATGAGTTATTAAAACTATTATGTCTAGAAATGGGTTGAACGCTAATAATTCTGGGGGGCTAATAATTCTGACTTCAACTGTGTGTGTGTGTGTGTGTGTGTGTGTGTGTGTGTGTGTGTGTATATATTTATACTACTGTATATAATGCTTTATTGTCATTATAATAAGGCAAAACTTTCCTTTTAAACACAAAGTTTTAAGTTTGTTAAACATCAAGTTGGTTTAATTCTAAGTTTGGCTGTCATTCCCATTATTCCTAATGGTGGTCCTTATTAGATTCTCATTACTGTCCTAATGAAATCATACTGTCTGGACAGTTTTTTTTTTTTTCATCGCTACTGCAACTAATACACCCTGCTTAAATACATTACTACATTATATCAATGTCAAAACGTGATTTCATAATTAAAAAAGGCTTTGTAGTTTTTCCTCTTGCCATGAGATTATTTTGCTCACCCCATATGTAGATTATTTTGCTTGTTTAAAAGTAAAACTCGCTTAATTTTGAGATGTTATTTCTTAAATCGAGACAATATGTTCAGACTGTCTAGTAATAAATCTTGATTAAAGGTTTAAATTTTTTAAAATAGACTAGAAACGAGTCCAAAAATCTAAGAAAAGCATTTTCCGCAGTGCAATATTGTTTTTACATCGCTAATGCAACGAATACAATATGTTTAAATACATTACTACATTATATCAATATTAAAACGTGATATCACAATTTAAAAAAATAGCCATTCATGACGTAAAGCGTGACTGTTCTTGAGATTTACCCTTTTATCATATATATATATATATATATATATATATATATATATATATATATATATATATATATATATATATATATATATATATATATATACACACACACACACACATTTATATACATATATACATACACATACATATATATATACATATATATATAAACACACACACATACACATTTATATACACACACACACACACACACACATTTATAAAWATATATATATATATATATATATATATATATATATATATATATATATATATAATATATATATATATATATATATATATATATATATATATATATATATATATATATATATATATATATATACACACACACACACACACACACACACACACATACAAACACACACAAACACACATACACAATAAAACAACTCATGCAATTGCGAGAAACATGTTTGCATGCACTCAAATGCATCACTTTCTATTCATGCTGTGGATAAATTGGTCAGTACTAACCAAATCATCTTTCACTTTACCACAAAACGCAAAAATAATAATAATACAAACACACACACACTCTCTATGAACATTTGCTCGTTTAACATTAATAATTAATCTGTAGAAAACACGCGTGAAGCGAATAAGAAACACTGAAACCGCGTCTGCTGAATGGAGATCGCCCACAGTCATTATATCGCTATAGCTGCTGCTATCACTGACTGAAGAAATGTGGAGAAAAGGCGTAAACTCACCATCGCACAATCACACGCGATGTGTGTACTGTATATTCCCTTTTCTTCTTTGAACGCCTGCAGATGGAGGTATGTTCGTGTGCACCTGTGATCCGGATCTGTGCGTCTAGAGAAATGAAGGTCTGTGGAGTAGCGGAGGAGCGCGAGACTGAAGAGCTCGTGATTCCCGCACTGACTCTGAGCTGCTGCTGCTGATGATGAAGATGATGATGATGATGAAAATCACCTGCACTGACAAACACACACACACAGGACATCAGCACGCATACTATTGAACCATTGTTATTCAGCATTGTTATTTCACATCACTTCTTCAACATCATCCTCTAAGCAGAGAACTTCACAATACACATTACGCATTCAATGCGCTTTAAGTCTTTAATTTAATGCTGTCAAAAGATTAATCGCGACTAATCGCATCCAAAATAAAAGCTTATAAATTATACTATATATAGGCCTATACATATAGGCTGAGAAAATGTTTATTTATATTGATAAATTAAACATGAAATACAATATTTAATATCATCTGCTGTGTAAAACATATGCTGGATAAGTTGGCGGTTCATTTCACTGTGGTGAAGAAAAAAAAAGGAAGAAATCAGAAAAAAGCAATGAATGCTGAAATATATATATATATATATATATATATATATATATATATATATATATATATATATATATATATATATATATTTCAGCATTCATTGCTTTTTTCCGATTTCTTCCTTTTTTTTTCTTCACCACAGTGAAATGAACCGCCAACTTATATATATATATATATATATATATATATATATATATATATATATATATATATATATATATATATATATATATATAATTTTCTTCAGCTTAGTCCCTTTATACATCAGGGGTCACCACAGTGGAATGAATCCCCAACTTATCCATATATATTTTTACACAGCGGATGCCATTCCAGCTGCAACTGAGTACCCAGTGTGGAAAACACCCACACACCCTAAACAATTCAGTTTATTCAATTCACACACAGCCACGCGTTTGGACTGTGGGGGGGAAACCAGAGCACCCGAAGGAAATCCACAAACAACACAGGGAGGACATGCAGACTCCATACAGAAATGCCAACTGACCCAGCCAGGACCCGAACCAGTGAGCCAGGACCCGCCGTGAGGCCACAGTGCTAACCACAGAGCCACTGTGCCACCACAACTACTTTTATGATATAAATAAACAATACCAAAGTATATGTATGTGTGTGTATATAAAAATATTTATTCAACAGTTCTGTCTGGTTCTCGAATCTGATTGGCTGATAGCCGTGATATATTTAAGTAATATCTGCACACATACAGCCTCTTTACCCTTTGTGTATTACTCCACCCACATACAGCCAGCAAAAAGTAGACACTACAGAAGTTTAAAAGATGCTTGCTCAGCTTAACTGTCAGCTTATGATTTGAATGGCTGTATAATGGCACTGCCAATAGTGCCAATATATACAGCTATATCGCACTGCTACGAGTGTGATATTGCTCATATATATATACATATACATATATATATATATATATATATATATATATATATATATATATATATATATATATATATATATATATATATATATATATATATATATATCCATGATCACTAATTTGCTCTCTAGCACTTTATATTGTTTGTATTATTGCTTGCCAATACTAAACAACATTAATAAATAAAGCATTCTTTACTGTTTCTCAAAACTTGACACAATTTCAATCAGCAAAATCTATCTGAAGACGATTTTTAAGGTCTCCGAGGCTGAAATCTATAAACCAATAATCAATTCTATTATTATTCATAATGTCACTTTCCAACACTCAATTTTAAGTAAATAAACCATCTTTGACCATTAGTCAACATTACTGAACCCTCATCAACAGTTTTCATTGCCTTTTTTTTAACCCTCCTTTGTTTTGTAAATGTATCATTTCTAAAAATCTAAGAACAAAATAAGATTAATATTCATCATCACTAATACTATCCTCTAACACTGAACACACTCTAAAAATGTTGAATTACTTATTTAACCCAATGGTTGAGTTAAAAATATTTGGTGCTTTGTTGGGTTATTTTTAACCTTTATTGGGTTATTTATTACATATATTCATATATTGTAACATATACACTTGTAATCATGTTTATCTATCCCTGTACATATATTCATATATTGTAACATATACACTTGTAATCATGTTTATCTATCACTGTACATATATTCATATATTGTAACATATACACTTGTAATCATGTTTATCTATCTGCACACTACTGATTATTAATAGCAACCTGCACATATATTCATATATTGTAAATCTGTTCATAGCTTATCCAACCTGTATATAATGTTCATAGTACATCCATCTGTAAATATCACCATAGTTTTCTATAACTGCACTTTATAACTTATTCCTGTATCCTGCACTTGCTGCTATTGCACTGCTGGTTAGACCTAAACTGCATTTTGTTGTACTTGTACATGTGTAATGACAATAAAGTTGAATCTAATCTAATCTAATCTATTAATAACTTAACCAGTTGGGTTAAAAGTTTTGAATTTCAACAGTCAACTAAATTAACTGACACAGAACAGCTATATTAATATGCGGACGTAATGTACATTTCATACATAGTGGCAATTCATAAACAGCAATAAAAGAAACAAGTATAAAAAAATATAGACAAATAGCATAAAAAAAGGTGAAAATGTATTAAAACAGGTTTTAATAGAACGAAAACGAAGAGAAAGACACAATAATGCGATCTGTCGGACACAGCACAATACTCATTCAGTAATGGCACAGCTATACAGATGCGTTTTCAGTCTTGATTTCAACCCTCTCAGGCTCAAATTAAGTTTTAGAAACAGGAAAAATCTGATATTTGGGGAAAATTATCATATGGGGTAGTACAATAGAATCCTGACTTTTTTTAGAGAGAGACCTTCACATGCAAGGCACTCTGGGATGTTGCAGATTTGCAACATTGGCCCAGTGTGGTAATTAGACACTGACGACTGAATATGATATGAACAATAACTTTTTATAAACAACTTTTCAAACGATGTAACAAATTGCTTTTCAGTGGCAGAACAACAACGAAAACAATATGGGATCCAAATCCAATATCTCAAATCCTCATTGAGTAGGTCACGTTTCCAGCTCACTTTGTCATGTGGTAATGTCTTTTGTAGATATTTTTTTTTGTCTTTTGTGATTGTTTGTTGCTAATGGACAACCAAGTCCTGCAGTGGTACTTCTGAGTTAAAAAAAAAAAATCATAAAATATGTATCTGAAGTAATAAGGTAGTTAATTTTGAACTGTTGCAAATCAGCAACGCCTGCCTTGAGAGGGTTAATGTACCAAATGTTGGAGCACATCTGATAATTTCTAAAAGCTGATTCCAGCAGCAGATGGCATATAGCTGAGGGCCGATTCACCCTGCTTTGACTGAACTCCTGGAATTTCTAGTTTATATGATCCTAAAGATCTGAGTGATCTCTTAGATTTGTAGGTCCTAGGCCATTTGGTGATTTAAAGACAAGTAATAATACATTCAAATCTATTCTGAATGTAGCTGGGAGCCATAAAGACCTGAGGACAGGTGTGATGTGCTCTGATTTCCGGGCTCTGGTCAGAATCCTGGCTGCAGCATTCTGAATTAGCTGCAACTGTCTGACTGTCTTTTTGGGAAGGCCAGTGAGGAGGCCGGTACAGTAATCCACCCTGCTGCTGATAAAAGCATGAACAAGTTTCACTAAGTCTTCACTGAAAACAAAACATCTAATTCTTGCAATGTTTTGAGATGGTAGTATGTGGATTTAGTTACTGCTTTGAAATGACTATTGAAGCTCAGATCTGACTCCAGAGTCACACCAAGATTCTTGACCTTATTTTTTGCTGTTTGACCCTTAGATCCAAGGTACGCATTCACCATGAGAACCTCATCTCTGTTCCCAAACGCAATGACTTCAGTTTCCTCTTTGTTTGACTTAAGAAAGTTTCGCACATCCAGTTGTTAATTTCATCAATGCATTGGCAGAGGGTGTCAATAGGGCTGTAGTCATTAGGCAGTAAGGCTAAGTAGATCTGAGTGTCATCAGCATAGCTGTGGTAGGAGATTTGGTTCTTCCTCATTATTCAGCTCAGCAGGAGCATATAAAGGCTGAACTGAAGATGTGCCAGAATTGAGCCTTGTGGGACTCCACAAGTGTCCACATCGACCCATGGTCACCTATACTGACATAGCCAATCTATATTAAACGGATAAAAACGTAAGTGTCTGGAACTTAAAATGTAGTGGAAATAAAGCATTTAAAACTGCATATTATTTATTTTACACAGCTGTAATTATGAAATTAATAGTAGCAGTAATAATCGCGATAGTAATTAAAATTTTAATCAAAATAACCTAATGCATTTGGTTAAATAAACCCATAGTTGGGAAGGTGTTATAATAACCAATAGTTGGGTTATATGTTGGGGTATTTTTAACCCGACTATATTAACTGAGCATTATTTACATCAGCGAGTCATTGTTCATTAACCAGTTAAACTCTTCTGCTATTTTAGGATTTCCGCCTGGATTTTGCCTACCCAAATTTAAAAGCTTCCTAAATCCACATGCAGAAGTGTAAATGCAAAGATTTGGTATCATTTTAAAGAAAAACCTTTGTATTTTGATAAAACACTATTGAAAGTGTTTAAAATAACTATATGTTGTCTGTGTTATAATAAACACCTAAAAAAAGAGGCACTTTTTGTATTTTTGTTTTATAAACTCTAATTTGAAAGTGTAGCTTTTAAATTCTGTGTGGTCTAGAGTGCTGTAATTAATTGTGGTGGTTCCTGCCCATGTCTGTAATCATAGAAAAAAAATAAATGTCTCTACCATAATCTACTGTATGCAAAAGTTATTTTATTCCAACTGATGAGAGGTGCTATACAAGCCACAGGGACCGATCATTGTTTTCATATTTCACTATTCTTTTGTTTGAGTAAACATAATTCACTGTGTTTGGACCACATCAGACATATAAAAGGATTACTTATGCACATCACCTCAAAAACAGAGGAGAAATGGCCCTGAAGCGCACAGCATAAGGTAAGAGATGACAGCTGTCTGTGCTATCTGGGGCTGCTTAGTGATCATAAATGTATTGTTTTCACTTCTGCGCAATAGAAACATCGCAATTCATTTGACAACTGTTTGATATGTGAATATAATTCAGTAAAATGAATGCTAGAACCGTATGAGCACTGGCAAGAGCTTTCATTTGAGCTATAACTTGTACATGTGTCATATGAAAAATATGAAAATGAACCAATGTTCAAAAACCAGCTCGGGTATCCAAAATACTGTGTATTTAAGTGTAAATAACTTTTGTACAGTGGTATAAAAATCAAAGTGATGCATATAAGCATAAAATATAGATGCTTTCAAACAAAACCACTTACGGGGGTCTGGTGCAACGCTAGCCCTGTAAATCTTAAAGCGAAAGTCAATGACGCCACAGACCCGGTACTGGGTCCGCAGAGTTTAACTGGTTAATATTTCACCAACAATGAGCATTTTCCAATGAACACTTCCTTTTTAACCAATCTACATTTTATTTTCTACTTTGCAACATGGTTCAATTCAATTCATCTTTATTTCTCTATAGCGCTTTTACAATGTAGATTGTGCCAAACTGTGTCTGTCCAGTTTTCAGAGTAGAAGTTCAGTGTGGTTTAACCATTTGAGTTAAAAAAAAAAACTAATCTATATGAGTACTGTGAACTTACTCCATTGAAGCTGAAGCAATGAGGTATTTAATTAACTCAATGGGCCCTATCATACACCTAGTGCAATGTGACGCAAGGCGCAACGCAATTGTTGTTTGCTAGTTTCAGCTTGGCGCAAGAGTCATTTTGACGTGTTGCGCCTCGCTGTTTAAATAGCAGATGCATTTGCGCTCATATGTGAAAAAAAGGAAGGCATGTTGAAGCGCATTGCTGGTGCGTTGCTATTTTGAGAAACTATTATAGATTTTTCAATAGACCAGAACAAAGCCAGTCTATTGCACACTGCTTAATACACACAAGATGTAGAGCAATACGCAAATATCTTTACATATGGAAAAGAGTTAAAACATTAAGGATATATATATATATATATACATATATATATATATATATATATATATATATATATATATATATATATATATATATATATATATATATATATATAGATAGATAGATAGGATATAATAAGGATATATATAGGATATAAATATAAAGGATTAAAATATTACAAACATATTATTTTCTAGCCTACATAAATATAAAAACCACACTTTCATGCCTTCTTCATCTCGGGAGGCTTTTTTTTTTTTATTATTAATGACAATTTGCTTTTGTATAATGTTATTATTATTAGCAGTATTATTTATTATATCCATATTTATATTTGTTTTATTAAAAACAAGCTTAGACTTGTCCACACGTCAGATTTTGGACCATATGGAACACAAGTGTATTCGGATGTAACTGAATTTAGAAATAGTTTGGAAACAAATCTTTGCCTTAACAAATAAAAATAAATTATTTATAGGCTAATTGATGTCTGTGCAAACAAGGTTTCCCTATCCACGAGAGCAAAAGTGAAAGTAAATTATGAGATGCCTTATCTCTCATTCTCACGCTGCAGATGCTCAGTTAAACCGTTTTCTTGCTAGTGAAACGCTCAGTTTTTCCACTTACAAAGTTGTCATGTAAATAGCAAATGAGCTATGGCGCGACGCAACTGGCTCTTAAAGGGAATGGGAGATGAGACTCTGATTGGTTTGTTCTTAAAACACACCTATAACTCATTAAGAGAATAAGCTCAACCCTTTAAAACCATGCGCCACGGCGCAAATCGGATTTTTCCGTCCTTATATTAGCAAAAGTGGATTCTGACACGCCCTGAATGCGTTTGCGCCCTGCGCTTTAGACTTTATGTATGGATTGTCAAAATAGAGCCCAATACCTTTAACACTGAGTTCAAAACTCTTTTCAAATGAGTAGAAATACCTTTCAGTAAACTTTGAGTTAACTACACCTTTTTCATTTGATAAAGTTGACTGTTGGGGTTTACAGTGTAATATTCAGCTTAAAGTGACATTTAAAGACTTAACTAGGTTAATTAGGCAAGTTAGGATTATTAGTCAAGTCAATAGAATAATAAAATATAGCTTAAAGGGGCTAATAATATTGACTTTAAATGTTTTTAAAAAACTGCTTTTATTTTAGCCGAAATAAAAAAAAACAATAAGAATTTTTATTTTATAGGAAATACATAGAAAAATTCCTTGCTCTCTTAAACTTTATTTGGAAAAAAGGACAAACTTAACATCTTTGGCTAATATGATTGCTTTTTGTTCTGTGCTCTCCGTATTTAAAGTGACTTTAGATTATTCTCTTGTAATCAGCAAAATAACAATAAAGCCAAATGGTTTCTCTGTGGCCGCATGACCCGTGCAACGATACACGATGCTGGAAATGACAGTGCATTCTGAGCTCACGGCGGGACGTTCAGCCCTCCTGCCCTGCGTCCTGCTGGGATCTGCTCTCCATCATTTATACTGTCTGAGATGAGGTGAAGGGGGGCAATGAACTCGCCAAAGCCGGAGCATATCTGCAGAGAATCTAAAGGTGAACATATGCACACACAAACACTGCTGACCAAGAGGCTGTAAACAAGATTTAAAACTCTTAAATAAAACTTAAAATGTTTTTTAAATTCTACGGCGAATAGAACATTTCAATTACATTTTAAAGTGAATGAGAAAATATGTGTGTATATTTATAAATAACCATTCTTCAATAAAAATACAGCTTTAATCCTGAGTTGTGATTTTATTATTAAAATAAATTCATATATATATATATATATATATATATATATATATATATATATATATATATATATATATATATGTATACACACACACACACACACACACACACACACACACACACATATATATATATATATACATACATACATTATACATACATACATACATACATACATACATACATACATACATACATACATACATACATACAGTTGAAGTCATAATTATTAGACCCCATTTATATTTTCCCCAATTTCTGTTTAGCAGAGAGATTTTTTTCAGCACATTTCTAAACATAATAGTTTTAATAACTAATTTCTACTAACTGATTTATTTTATCTTTGCCATGATGACAGTAAATTATATTTGACTAGATATTTTTCAAGACACTTCTATACAGCTTAAAGTGACATTTAAATGCTTAATAGGTTAATTAAGTTAATTAGGCAGGTTAGGGTAATTAGGCAAGTCATTGTATAATGATGGTTTGTTTTGTAGACTATCGAAAAAATATATAGCTGAAAGAGGCTAATAATTTTGACCTTAAAATGGTGTTTAAAAAATTGAAAACTGCTTTTATTCTAGCCTAAATAAAACAAATAATGATTTGAATGTTTTTTTTTCTTCTTCTTTTTTAAATATTTCCCAAATGAAGTTTAACAGAGCAAGGAAATTTTCACAGTATGTCTGATAATATTTTTTCTTCTGGAGAAAGTCTTATTTCTTTTATTTCGGCTAGAATAAAAGCAGTTTTAATTTTTTTTAAAAACATTTTAAGGTCAAAATTATTAGCCCCTTTAAGCTTTTTTTTTTTGATAGTCTACAGAACAAACCATTGTTATACAATAACTTGCCTAATTACCCTAACCTGCCTAGTAAATCTAATTAACCTAATTAAGCCTTTAAATGTCACTTTAAGCTGGATAGAAGTGTCTTGAAAAAATATCTAGTCCAATATTACTTATTGTTATCATGGCGAAAATAAATCAGTTATTAGAAATGAGTTATTAAAACTATTATGTCTAGAAATGTGTTGAACAAATCTGCTCTCCTTAAAACAGGGGGGTTAATAATTCTCACTTCAACTGATATATATAATAGATTAATTCATTATTTATCTGAGGTTGCCACAGCAGAATGAACTGCCAACTATTCTGGCAATAGTTTTACACAGCGGATGCCCTTCTAGCCGCAACCAAGCACTGAGAAAATATAGAAAAATTGTCATAAATATGGTGTAAACTATTTATGTACTCTATAACTTCAAATTATATACGGCTTACTATGTATGGTATCAAAGTAATAATTGTGATTTTTTTAACTGAAATGTTCATTCCTTTATTCATTTTCTTTTTTCTTTTCTTAATTTTTAAATTTTCTTTTCTCCATTTTTTACATTTTCTAATTTTCTTAGTCCCTTTATTAATCTGGGGTCACCACAGTGAAATGAACCGCCAACTTATCCAGCATATGTTTTACACAGTGGATGCCGATCCAGCTGCAACCCACCACTGGGAAACACCCACACACCCACACCCACACAATGGATAATTTAGCTTACCCAATTCACCTGTAGCGCATGTCTTTGGACTGTGGGGGAAACCAGAGCACCTGGAGGAAACCCATGCAAACACAGGGAGAACATGCAAACTCCATACAGAAATGCCAACTGACCCAGCCGAGGCTCAAACCAGCGACCTTCTTGCTGTGAGGTGTATGTGCTATCCACTGTGCCGCCGTGACCCCCTAAACTGAAATGTTTAGAATAATAATTATTAGTATTTTATATTATTATTATGATTATTCATTAATTTTCATTTGGCTTAGTCCCTTTATTCATGAGGGTTCGCCACAGCGGAATGAACCGCCAACTTATCCCGCATATGTTTGATGCAGCGGATGCCCTTCCAGGCACAACCCAGTACTGGGTAACACCCATACACACTCACATTCACACACACACACACTACATGCCAATACAGGGAGAACATGCAAACTCCACACAGAAATGCCAATTAACCCAACCGGGACTCAAACCAGCAACCTACTTGCTGGCGACAGTGCAAACCACTGAGCCACTTTGCCACTCAACCTAAACCTCAAGGTTTGTAACGCAATGCTTAGCACATTGAGCTAGTTGAACAGGCATTATTATGATTATTATTATTAATTCAAAATCTCAAATTGAATCACTTCAATCATCAAATCACCACTTTAGTAAATGTGTTTAAAATCTTCTCATCTAACAAATACAGAAAAATTAATTCTGGCCTAATGCTCCTAGTGTTAGTTTTATATCCCGATGTGCTCAACAGAAGGGAAAACCAAAATCAATGCATGCTTTACCTTTACCTTTTACCTTTAGTCATTTAGCAGACGCTTTTATCCAAAGCGACTTACAAATGAGGACAAGGAAGCAATTTACACAACTATAAGAGCAACAATGAATAAGTGCTGTAGGCAAGTTTCAGGTCTGTAAAGTCTAAGAAGGAAAGCATTAATAATTTTTTTTTGAGTACAGTTAGTGGTATATCCAGAGAGGCAATTGCAGATTAGGAAGTGGAGTTAGTCGGCAGCGGCCTTTGATGGATTTACGCGCTGAACAAAACGCTCAAAATCAGGACGTCACACCGCAATATCTGGTTCAACAAACCCTGAGCTCATCAGCATCAAACGCAAGCCTTCAATTTAACATTCACATGCATTCAGAATAATGAGAGCGCTTTTTCTTCACCATGTCTAATTTGCCTGTATTGTTCTCTGAGCTAATGATCCGCGTCCTCCAGCAGGGCAGATGCCTCAGACTCATTCGGGCCCCGAGCGCCACTTAAATATGGTGATTCAGTGGTGATGCAAAACACACAGACACTTGAAGACTGTGGCACCATGAAGAACACCAACACCATCATCAACGTCCACTCAATAAAATCCCCATGAACCGGAAGCTGTGATCTTTTTTTATTCGTTGTATTGTGACGCAGTTCCTAAAGAAACGGAATATTAAATGAGAAAACAGTCAGCATGGCTTGCTTTTTTTTCTTCTGTGAGCTGATTGGATGTAGTAAAGAAGCCATTTCATTCAGAAAGAAAAAGGCTTTCGGGAGAGTTATTACAACCTAACAGACACCTCCTTCTCCTCACCATTTCTGTTTCTTGTCAAAACTGACAGTTAGAGGGGCGTGGTTAAGTATGTTAGCCACACCCAACACCTCAGAGAGACAAAAGTCCCTTTAAGGAAAGTCATTTCACTCGGCAGCCATCTTAGAAACGCCCTTTGGGCAGTATGCTCAGACATTCAGCTTGAATCGGTAAACATCAAATTCTCCAAAATTGTTTGCCAACTTTACAATTAAATTTCACATTAGGAATCGAAATTAAAATTAAACAACAACTGTCTCTTTAGTTTCATTTCTAAACATTCAAATCACACAAAATCTGCAAAAACTCACGTCTGGTCTGACCGCCTCCTTCGGAGATTCACCAGTCTACACTCACCGGCCACTTTATTAGGTACACCTTACTAGTACTGGACCCCATTTTTCCTTCAGAACTGCCTTATTCCTTCATGGCATAAGTACTGGAAAATCCCTCAAAGATGTTGGTCCATATTTACATGATAGCGTAACAAAGTTGCTGCAGATTTGTCAGCTGGACATCCATGATGCGAATCTCCTGTTCCACCACATCCCAAAGGTGCTCTATTGGATTGAGAGCGGGTGACTGTGGAGGCCATTTGAGTACAGTGAACTCATCATGTTCAAGAAACCAGCCTGAGATGATTCACGCTTTATGACATGGTGCATTATCCTGCTGGAAGTAGCCATCAGAAGATGGGCACACTGTGGTCATAAAGGGATGGACATGATCAGCAACAATACTCAGGTAGGCTGTGGTGTTGACACGATGCTCAATTTGTACTAGTGGGCCCCAAAGTGTGCCAAGAAAATATCCCCCACACCATTACACCACCACCAGCAGCCTGAACTGTTAATACCAGGCAGGATGGACCAATGCTTTCATTTTGTTGATGCCAAATTCTGACCCTATCTGAATGTTAAAGTAGAAATCAAGACTCATCAGACCAGGCAACATCTCTTCTATTGTCAAATTTTGGTGAGCCTGTGCCAATTGTAGCCTCAGTTTCCTATTCTTACCTGACAGGAGTGGCACCCGGTGTGGCACCCCATCCGCCTCAAGGTTGGACGTGTTGTGTGTTCAGAGATGCTCTTCTGCAGACCTCAGTTGAAACGAGTGGTTATTTGAGTAACAGTTGCCTTTCTATTAGCTGGAACCAGTCTGGCCATTCTCCTCTGACCTCTGGCATCAACAGAAGGCATTTGCGCTCACTGGATATTTTCTCTTTTTTGGATCATTCTCTGTAAACCCTAGATAGGGTTGTGCGTGAAAATAACAGCAGATCAGCATTTTCTGAAATACTCAGAGCAGCCCGTCTGGCACCAACAACTCTGCCACGTTCAAAGTCACCTAAATTACCTTTCTTCCCCATTCTAATGCTCCGTTTGAACTGCAGCAGATCATCTTGACCAAGTCTACATGCCTAAAAGCATTAAGTTGCTGTTATCTGATTGGCTGATTATAAATTTGCGCAAACAAGCAAATAGACAAGTGTACCTAATAAAGCGGCCGGTGAGTGTATAGTGATTGATGATTGGCTCCGGTACTAGAAGGCAGGGCTTTATTCGCCATATTGAATGGGACACTTCTCCCCATTTAAAACTATACATGTCTTGTGTATTCTATAGTGTTTGGAGAGACATAATTTGAGAATTCAACTGAAAACCAAGTGAATTTTGTAGCAGAATTAGATTTTCTAAAATTTCTAGAAGGGCAAACAATTTTCTTATTGTCATGCACAAATTCTTGTTCACCACAGATCTAGCAGATAGCATGATCGCTTCACAAGAAGGTCTCTGGTTCGAGCCTCGGCTGGGTCAGTTGGCGTTTCTCTGTAGAGTTTGCATGTTCTCCCCGGGTTCGTGTGGGTTTTCTCCATGTGCTCCGGTTTCCGCCACAAGTCCAAACACATGCAGTACAGATGAATTGGGTAAACTAAATTGTCCATAGTGTATGTGTGTGAATGAGTGCGTATGGATGTTACCCAGTGATGGTTTGCAGCTGGAAGGGCATCCGCTGCGTAAAACATATGCTAGATAAGTTGGTGGTTCAATCCACTGTGGCCAGCCAGGATTAATAAAGGGATTAAGCCGAAAAGAAAATAAATGAATGAAAGAAATCAATGTAATGTCTGTATTTTTATTTGAAGAAGCTACCACTCTCTACGGTAACCATTTCAGCTCGCGTTTTCCAGCAATCTAAAAGCGCATGCTTATTACCTGATATTACCTGGTTACAGTGGAAAACGGTCTCTCAAAGAAGCATTTTTTTTTTGGTAAAAACTATGTTTGTAATGTCAGTAATGCAATTACACTGACTTTAGTAACTGTAATCAAATGACACAAATTTAAAATGCAATTCATTACATTACTGCGTCATTAGAATACACTAGCGCATTACTATGGTTTATGTTACCAACTCTGCCTCTAAGGAACCTAAAATGGATATCTACTGTATGGCATCCCTACTTGCCTCAGAAGGAGCTTCCTGTGTAGACGTCGAGAGTTTGGAACGGATCCTGAAACACATCATCGCAAAGCCTCCCTCGTGCCCTGTGCAGTTCAGGCTCACAGCAATTTGTCTGTTTCATTTTGTTTGATTTGTCTCTGACGGGCTGTGTGGTAGTGCGAGTCGACTGATGTGTGGAAGTATAGCTGTGAGAAAAGCTTTTCTGCTGTAATTACGGCGTGCCTGGAATGAGTGACACTCACAGGCCGATGACTGACTCGTGTCATTGTGTTTTCTGTGCTTTAAAGAGCAAATCGCTTCATGTCACAATAGTGTCAGTAGGGGTGTGTGATTCATTTTTATGTGAGAGAACAATGGAGAGAGACTTTTTATGGAGAGAGAGAGTCGTAATGAAAGAAACGTAATGGTTTAAATTGAAATCGTACAAAATATCTGCACTACCTGACAAAAGTCTGTCATCGATCCCAGTTGGAAGAGCAACATATAATAACTTGACTTCTAGTTGATCATTTGGAAAAGTGGCTATTTTTCTGAGGAATCATCTGTTGAGCTGCATCCCAATCATCACAAATACTGCACAAGACCTACTGGAACCTGTATGGACCCAAGATTCTCACAGAAATCAGTCAAGTTTGATAAAGAAAAAAGTCATGGTTTGAGGTTACATTCAGTATGGGGAGTGTGAGAGATCTGCAGAGTGGATGGCAACATCAAAAGCCTGAGGTATCAAGACATTTGTGCTGCCCATTACATTACAAACCACAGGAGGGGGCAAATTCTTCAGCAGGATAGCGCTTCTTATACTTCAGTCTCCACATCAAAGTTCCTGAAAGCAAAGAAGATCAAGGTGCTCCGGCATTGGCCAGCCAAGTCATCAGACATGAACATTATTAAGCATGTCTGGGGTAAAACGAAGGAGGCGGCATTAAAGATGAATCCAAAGAATCTTGATGAACTCTGGGAGTCCTGCATTAACGCTTTCTTTGCCATTCCAGATAACTTTATTAATCAGTTATTTGAGTCATTGCAGAGATGTATGGATGCAGTCCTCGAAGCTCATGGGAGTCATACACAATATTCATTCTTTTTCCACTACATCATGATGACTATATATTCTGTACTGTACATTATTTCTGTTGAGTGACAAGACTTTTGTTTGCGCAAAGTCAGACCTTACTGTCTTAAATAAATAATTAAAAATCAAGGCATGATCATATTTTATTTTGCTAAAATAAGCGTATTCTAGAGGCCTTTGCCTTTCATATAAGCTGATAAGCTGATGCCAAATTATTAACTAGAAGTCAAGTTATTATTATTAGTTGTTATATAGCCAAGTTTTTTCACAGAAATGACAAAGGCTTCTCCCAAAAGATAAAATGATGACTATGTCATCATTGTGGTACAATATATTTCTCAGCTTTTATTTACATTTGAATAAAAATTCTCTTAAAAACACACATTTTTAACTGATTTTATATTTTAACCCAGCAGGCAAAGACATTAGTATTAGGTTAGATTTAGTTCATGACCAGAATTCAATGTCTAGCCAGCGTCTAAGGACAACTTTATTTTGACGTCCAATAATGACATCAAATTACATTGATATTTGGTTGATTTTAAGTTGTGTTGGAAAGTGACCAAAGTCCAATGTCTGATAGACGTCATAGTGGTAACATCCACACAACGTCAAGGTGTAACATGATTAGACGTTGATATTCAGTTGATTTTAGGTTGGAAATTGATGTCGGCCAGACATTGGGTTATGACGTCAACAAAATCCAACGTCCCCTCGACGTCAGGGTACAACATCTATATGACGTCCTGTGCCCGCAGGGAACGATTTACTTTTTTAATATTTCATATAAATTTGATAAGTTTAATCATTCATGAACCATTCAAAACATGATTTAATAATAAGAACTCTAATATTTAATAATATTATTTTAATATTATTGAAAAAATAATCTTTTCTATACTTTTTAATATTGTATATTCAGATATGTTTTTCAAAAACAACAGTGCAGGGTTGATAGAAAACAAATTAATACATTTAAAAAGGCTTAATCATTAATAAAAATCTGTATTTAATTATACAAAAAATGTACTCACCCTGGCTGCACGGTGGCACAGTGGGTAGCACATTCGCCTCACAGCAAGAAGGCCACTGGTTCGAGCCTCGGCTGGGTCAGTTAGCATTTCTTTGTCAAAACGTGCTTTAGGTGGACTGCGTTAGCTAAATTGTCCATAGTGATATGTGTTTGAATGAGTGTGTATGCATGTTTCCAAGTGATGGCTTGCAGCTGGAAGGGCAACTGCTGCATAAAACATATGCTGGATAAGTTGGCGATTCATTCCACTGTGGCGGCCCCTGATTAATAAAGGGACTAAGCCGAAAAGAAAATAAATGAATAAATGTACTCACCTTCATGTCCTTCCAAACGAAGGTAAGTTTTGCTTTCCTGTGGGAAACAAAAGACAAAAAATGTGCAAATTATCTCAGTGTTACGACGAGAGCCACTGGTCTCCAACATGAATCAGCTCATCAAATGCTTTTATTTAGCAAAGCCTTTCCAACAAAACCTCTATCATTAAGAGACATTTTCACCAAGCAATCAATTTGTGACCAATAAAATCCAGTCCCAGATTTGTCTCTCATTGATTGTCTTTCTTCAGCCGGAAATGTCACATTGCTTAAAATAAATGGCGAAGACATTTCTATCATTTCCTCAGAACATTACGTGCACATGTTCGGCCTTTTCACGAAGAAAATACTTGTAAGATGTTTTGTGTGGGAAGAGTATTGTAATTAAGAGTTTTCAATGGCATCCAGCTGAGATGATTACCAGACTCTGAAAGCCTTCTCCATATAATTCCATACAGCGAAATTCACACAGTCTGAACGATTTCTCTACAAAACCTCTGAAATGCAACGGTCCACAGATATTGTATACCTCAAAAAACACCAGCCATGCAAAACAGCTGTTCTCATGCGAACAACTATTTACAAAAGAAGCCAAAAGAGTAAAGCAGCTGGTGGTGAAGTCCCATGATGCCGCGGTATGGCGGAGCTCCACATCGATGTCTCAGTGAGGATAATCATGGTCAGATTTCCAGCTTACCGTCTGGATATGAGTTTTAGTCACATACGACTTCGGGTTCATGTTTATCAAAAGTCTGAATTCATATGGGAGTAATTGAGTCCATTCTCATAACAAATACGAAATTCCACATTATTAACCTCTTGAAGGACTCCACTGGAGGAGGCTAATGCTTCCAAATGAGTCTTGAGCAAGTACATTTGACCAAAGTGGACATGAGGCTATGGCCCAATCCCAATTCTATTTTATTGACTGTATTCTACAGCGCACTTGTTTTTGTGCCTGTTTTAGAACTTTCAATTCAGTTGCCAATGGGAGAAAAGACTAGAAATAATACAGTATATGGCAGAAAATGGTCAAACTACTTTTCCTACAAACAAGTATGTTCATGACTATACTTAAAAAGTTGAATAATATAATAAAAAAAATGTGTTTGCAAGTTCCTTAGAGTTAAACAATTGAGTTTTACCATTTTTTTTTTCCAATTCCGATTTCTTGGCCTGGCTGGAGCACTTTTAGCTTAGCTTAGCATAGATCATTGAATCGGATTAGACCAAAGACTATTTAATACACAAGACATGTCACCTGTATAGTTTTAAATAGAGAAAAGTGTACCAGTAATGCCGAGTTCAGACTGCGTGATTTTAGCCCCGATTTTGGTTCGCCGACAGGTTTTGAGAAATCGCCGACAAATGCCTGAAATCACAAGCAAATCGCTGCTCGTGCACGTGAGTGACAATCACACAGTATGAACTTTCAAAGACGCGATCTGAGAGAATCACCGATGAGTCGCCGATGCCTGCGAGATATTTGGCATGCTAAATATCTGGAGCTGTCGGCGATTCAAATCATGCCGTGTGAATTGAGTTTTGACTGAAAATAACATCAGCCATCGCCTACAGCCAATGACAGAGCAGCATTCACTTGTGTGTGCGTGTGTGTATACCTGCTGCAGGCCAGCGGGAGGCTGGGGGAGAAGTTAAAAGCGCTCTTTTTCGGTTTATTTGGACCCACGAAATGGAGGAAAAACTAGTGGAGGTTTGACAGGACTCAGGTATTATCAACGTTGAGGAGAAATGGCTAATTCCCTTCAAACCCAGGTGAGCAAACATGTACATGTTCTACCCCATTAAAGGCTTCTTTCTCATTATGTAGTTAATAACAAAATATATACTACGTGTTTTTGGTTGTGATACGTAGTTTGGACGAAGTTGTCGGCGATTCTTCCTATAAAGTCATGCAATGTGAAAGTCCCTGTCGCCGATCCATCTCGCAGTGTAAACAAAGCAGCAACAAAACGCTAGCCCAGATAGTCATGCAGTGTGAAAACATCTGTGACATGACTACTTTGAAAATCATGCAGTCTGAACTCGGCATTAGTGGGGTGAATAAAGCCCCGCCTTCTAGTACAGGAGCCAATCATCAATTGCTATAGACTGACGATTCTCTGGGGGAGGGGCTCGAATCATTGAATCAGATTAGACAATTAGTTTGGGAGTAATTGGTCCATTTTCATAACAAATATGAGATTCCACATTATTAACCTCTTGAAGGACTCTACTAGAGGAGGCTAATGATTCCAAATGAGTCTTGAACAAATACACTTGACCAAAGTGGACATGAGGCTATGGCCCGATCCCAATTCTATTTTAATGACCTTATTCTGCAACGCACTTGTTTTTGTGCTTGTTTTAGAACTTTCCATTCAGTTGCCAATGGGAGAAATGACAAAATAATACAGTATATGGCAGAAGATGGTCAAACAACTTGCCCTACAGACAAGTATGTTCATGACTATACTTAGAAAGTTGAATAATATAATAAGAAAATATGTTTGCAAGTCCCTTAGGGTTAAACTATTGAGTTTTACCATTTTTTATACATTCAGCCAATCTCTGGGTCTGGCGAGAACACTTTTAGCTTAGCTTAGCATAGATCATTGAATCGGATTAGACCACACACTATATAATGCACAAGACATGTCACTCATATAGTTTTGAATGGGGAAAAGTGTACGTTTAAGATTTGTTTCAGTTGTTGTGTATGGTTTGAGGACTTGTTTCCAGCTGTTTGTGTAAAGTTGTAGGACATTTAAACTTGCTTTCAGTTGTGTATAATACTAGAAGTTGTTTAGCCACTGTTTCCTTGGTTACTATAAGAGCTTGTGAAGCGAACGCAGACGCGGTTTCGCGTCGTCCGCCTCAGTTTCGGCCCTTGTTTTGACTCTCGAGGCGTGTCCAGCTGAATTCAATCAGCTAGTGCTTTGGGGTTATATAAACAACTAGTTCACCGCGGCAGCGGTCGCGGCAGCCTCGTGTGAAGACCGCCTCGTGTGAAGCTAATTCACCTGTACCGCATGTCTTTGGACTGTGGGGGAAACCAAAGCACCCAGAGGAAACCCACGGCAACGCAGGGAGAACATGCAAACTCCACACAGAAACGCCAACTGAGCCGAGGCTCGAACCAGCGACCTTCTTGCTGTGAGGCAACAGCAGTACCTACTGTGCAACTGCTTCGCCATCATTGAATCAGATTAGACCATTAGCCAAAAAAAACCTAAAGTCTGAACTCATGTGAGATTTATTGAGTCTATTCTCATTACAAATATGAGATTCCACATTATTAACCTCTTGAAGGACTCCACTGGAAGAAGCTAATGCTTCTAAGGCTGCATTTACGCTGCAGATCTTAATGGTGAATTCCGATTTCGTTACTTTTTTTGATGACCTGCTTACATCATCTTTTAAAAGTGACTTGTATTCAATCTTCTGCATTTACGCAGCACACAGCAAAGGCGCAATGACCAGGAAAATAATGAGCTGAAGCTGACTAACAGCTGATAATTAAAGAGTGCTCTTTTCTCTATTCCTGTATGTAATCTGTTCGCAGCTTTTGACAAGCTGTTTTACTATTGTTTATGACAGAAAGGTTCCCATTTGTCCATCTTCTTTTGATATATTGGATTTTTTTAAACCTTTAGGCATCTTAATGTAATGTCCATGGCGTGATTTATGCACATTAGTTTTCTATTAGTTTATATTGGTTACGTGGCGGACATCGCGCTCTCTCGCTCTTGTTAACGTGCTTAAATACCTGTGCTATATGACAATATAAAAGCTCTTAAGTCCTCATGTACGAGATTTAAGGTTCGCGACTCTGTTGAAGTCTGTTCTGAAATGAAAGTGTCAATCTTGACGTCATTCGCTACGGTTTTTAATGACGCGCAACATTGACAGATGAAAATCCAATTTACCTGCTTACATTGCAGACATGAGAACATCGATCCAATTCATATCGGATAAATTCCCACATATGATCAAGGACTAAATCGTATTTGAGTAAATCGGAATCCATTTGATTTAAGTCACTTGAACAGTGCAGTGTAAATGCAGCCTAAATGAGTCTTGAACAAATACACTTGACCAAAGAGGACATGAGGCTATGGCCCAATCCCAACTCTACAATCTTACATACATAAAGAATAAGGTCAATACCTCTACCCCTTCAACTTCCCCATGGCCCTTGAAACAGAGAGGGGTGTGAAAGGGTAGGGATAGAAATGTCCCCCTAAGAAAAAGGACACCACTACTACACACGCACAGGTTATCATATCGCCACTAGCGCAGGTTGTGAGTTCCACAGATGCATCGATTTCCACTCGTTCATATGGAAGTTGAGTGTAATGCACTGTTTGTTGTTGTTGTTGTTGCTGAAACACGATTGTTGATTCAGCGGTTGCTTAGTAACATAAAAAGCACAGCAAACTGCTATTTACTAAAGTCAATAAAAGTGCAGTTTGTCTTGCGTATGAGCCTCCAGGTGTTGCAAGATGCACGAAACTCTGCTCTGTATTTACAGTGCTCATATTCATGGATGTAACCTATGAAATCAACATTAAAGTTTTGCCAGATGTGCTGTAAAATGCATTTTCAAATCCATATTCTGACCTGTTTTGTCAAGGTATCAGGTAACCCTGCTGTAAAAAACAGCCTAAACCAGCCTAGGAAGATTGGCTGGTTTTAGCTTGTCAACCAGCTTGGTTTTAGAGGGGTTTTGACCATTTCCAGGCTGGTTTCTAGCCATTTCCAGCCTGGTCTTAAGCTGATCAGGCTGAAAAATGACAAACTAAAACCAGCTTGACCAGCCTTTTGTCTGGGCTCCAGCTAAGACCAGGTTGGAAATGGATGGAAACCAGCCTGGAAATGGACAAACCCCCTGTAAAACCAGGCTGGTCGACTAGCTAAAACCAGCCAACCAGCCTAGGCTGGTTTTAGAAGTTTATTTCAGCAGGGAAGGTTATCAGAATTTAAAATATGTTGTGCAATATTTACAACGGTTATTATTATTGTTTATTATTAGTGAAATGTAGCGCTTTTTGAAAAACGTACAGCATCTTTAAAGACCATGACCGTAACACATTAATGTCATTATAAACACAATAAATGAAATCCTTGTTTGTAGTAAAAATCATAATTAATGCCCTATTTTGTACATCTGTGGTTCTCCTTGCTCAATTTTGTCATATCATATTTCTATTCAATGCAATGTCAGCAACATAGGCTATTTTCATGGCAAACATTTCATTAATAAATATACAATAACAAATACAAATCAAATGAATATAAATTAGATAAGATTTTTAACATTAATACACAATAGAAATTTTACATTTTTTCCTGGTGACAGAATGAACTTACTCTCCTTGAGTAAGTTCATCTCCTAAACCCCTTCTGTAGTGATTTAAAGCAGAACAGCTGGGTTTTGCAGCCATGTTGTTGCTGTAGCTTGTGATTCAGAGAAAACTCTCATACCTCTTCATTTGTTGTAATGCTGAAAAATCTCTGTTTGAAGGGCTATATAGCTGGTCCCCTTACCCCTACGTCTCCAAGATTAAGCTAATTGGGAAACTCCTTCCCCTTCATGTGAAGGGGTAAAGGAAAGGGCTAATGCTGCGTTCACACCAGACTCGGAACGCAAGTCAAGCGCGAGTGATTTACATGTTAAGTCAATGGAAACGCGCAAACAGACATCCTGCGGCACGAATGACGCGAATTGCGCTGGGCGAATTGAGCGTTTTGCACGTTTGACGCGCTTAATGAGTGTTTCGCGTGAATCTCTCGAGTTCAAAAATCTGAACTTCAGCGGACATTCGCGCCGCGTTAACCAATCAGAAGCTTGCTCTTGTGGGTGCGTGATTGTGACGTACAACCTGTTGATGGTGTCCCAGGGGAAATCCTCCAGGCGACACCGACAACAAGTCATCAAACTGGGCTTGGCTCAGTCAGAAGCACCGTTGAAAGCCTCTGTGGTCCAGGTTCAGTTTCTGGAGGAGTTTATGAGCTCACAGAGCTGGATGCACCTCTGAAAGCATGTAGTGGACTCAGACACGGTCCTAAACGTATTAACGCTGTTTTTCAGCCTTCATAAAGTACATAAACTCTGTTATTTTCTTCATAAAATCCATGTGAGCCTTTTAGCAACGAAGCTACAGTCACCGGGCAGACAGAAGCCCTGCCCATCACGTGAATCCGCGTCTGTTCTGAAGTTAATTTGACACGCGAATGAAGCGGGGTTTGACGCAAGAATGAAGCGAGTAACCTCAAATGTTCACACGGCAATTTATGCGCGAATAGCGCGATTTGTGAACACAGCATAAGAGTATAGATTTGGTTTTGGGCCTATATCTCTGCAACACTTTTGTATATTTAGACCAAGATTGGTAGAAGTCATGTCAACTATAACCTGATGTTACCTGCAAAGTTTTGGCACAGTGCCATCTAGTGGTCAGGAGAAATGTAAAAATAAATGTTTGGCTTGTAACCGTGGAACGTTTGGTTGTAAGCCAAAAAGTCAGCGGATACCCTTCCAGCTGCAACCCAGTACTGGGAAACATCCATACACACTCATTCACACACATACACTACAGCCAATTTTAGTTTATTCAATTCCCCTATAGCCCATGTGTTTGGACTGTAGGGGAAAACCGGAGCACCCAAAGAAAACCCACGCCAATACGGAGAGAACATGCAAACTCCACACAAAATGTTAACTGACCTATCCGGGACTCGAACCAGCGACCTTCTTGCCGTGAATGGATTTAAAAATGTTAAAACTCCATAGTTTAACTCTCAGGGACTTGTAAAAAAAAAAAAAAAAAAAAAAAGCTTCCAAGAACAAAGGTGAAGTGTTCCTTTAACAGACTCTATATACACATATGCTTTTCATATTCATCCTTACATTGTTTATTACACATCCTCCCCCACATAACATCAGAATTAACGACAATGTTCATTGAAGGTCACATCTTATGGTCACTCTGCACTCCAATAAGTTCCATGATGAGTTTTTCAAGATTATCACTGATTAAAAACATTGTTCATCGCATCATGCCAAAAAAAAAACAGTGTGATGTACAGTGTTACCGGGAAGAGTTTAGAGTCAAGTGGGCGTTTTGCATGTACCCTGTCATTTCCTGAGCATGAGAGAGAAAGACGGAGCGGGAGGCGAGACAGAAAATTGCTCGATTGGAAAATGCATTGCCGATGCGATGCGCAATAAAATCATCCAGTCTGTTTGCTGGTATAAAGCAGCTTGTCAGCGTTCAGACAGAGCAGGTAATAGTGTGTCTATAGAGTGTCAGCAGCAAAATGCATGTCAGCCAGCACAGATTGTCTGCTTAGAGATGTATGCATTATTGATGTACAGTATATCGTGACAGAAAACAGAAAGCTCCTTCCAGGTTATGACCTGATGGCAACCTCGGGGCTTCCTTCCATTTAATATGGCGTTTTCCTGGAGTCATGCTATACTGCATCCATTCAGCTGGAGTAAACCAACAATGTAACAGGTTATTGATGAAGTTTAGTTTAAATAAAGAATGTAAGGGTGCAATAACATAGGGAAAAAGAAAAAATATACCTCAGTTTTTATCTAACGATTCATAATACTACATGGCAAAAGTCTTGTCGCCTATTTAAGTTTTAGGAACAACAAATAATAACAACTTCTAGTTGATCATTTGGTATCAGAAGTGGCTTATATGAAAGGCAAAGACCTCTAGATTACACTTATTTCAGCAAAATAAAATAAGATCACGCCTTGATTTTTAATTATTTAATTAGGACAGTAAGGTCTGACTTTGCTTAGACAAAAGTCTTGTCACTTAACAGAAATAAGGTACAGTATGGACCTTATTCTAAAATGCGGAAGTGCGCCAGTTTTCGCGATTGTTTTAGAACTTCCAATTCAGTCGCCTCTGGGAGAAATGACTAGGAATAATAAACGGCAGAAAACGGTCAAACTACTTGCTCTACAAACAAATGTTTGCCATACTATACAGACTAAGTATAATATAATAAGAAAATATCAGTTTGCAACATCAAGCAGCATATCCAGCAGTTTTTAATGCCCAAAAATAAATGGAAGTAAATCAGACCGGACGTCTCGAGCCAAAAAGATTCAAATGAAAGCGCCCGCTCGTCAGCAAAGAATAAGGTGAATGGAATATAAAGTCATCTGGAATGGCAAAGAAAGCGTTCTTGCAGGACTCCCAGAGTTCATCAAGATTCTTTGGATTCATCTTCAATGCCTCCTTCTCCATCTTACCCCAGACATGTTCAATAATGTTGATCTCTGGTGACTGGGCTGGCCAATCCTAAAACACCCTGACTTTCTTTGCTTTCAGGAACCTTGATGTGGAGGCTGAAGTGTGAGAAGGAGCGCTATCCTGCTGGAGAATTTGCCTTCTCCTGTGGTTTGTAATGTAATGGGCAGCACAAATGTCTGGATACCTCAGGCTGTTGATGTTGCCATCCACTCTGCAGCTCTCTTACACGCCCCTATACTGAATGTAACTCCAAACCATGATTTTTCCTTCACCAAACTTGACTGATTTCTGTGAGAATCTTGGGTCCATGCAGGTTCCAGTAGGTCTTCTGCAGTATTTGTGATGATTGGGATGCAGCTCAACAGATGACTCATGAGAAATAATCTACCTTCTGCCACTTTTCCAAATGATCAACTAGAAGTCAAGTTATTATTTGTTGCTCTCACAACTGGGATCGACGACAAGACTTTTTGTCAGATAGCGTACATGAAATGATATGATAAATAAGGCCAATATAGTGATGATATTTATAGAAATGCTCATATTTTTCATGCAAATATCGATTTAAAGAAGATTTAGGTTGATTATTACTTATTAAAAAGCATTTTTAAGCTAATTTATTGACATATCACTGATTACAAATTAGCAAACCTATAATCCAAATATTTATTTCTAATGATGCTAAAAAAGCTTTCATTTTATGAAAGGTATTACACTGTAGGAACAAATAAATAAAAATGGAAGTAGTCATCTGTATTGCATTTTTCACACATTTGCTACAAATTGGCCAATTAAAATGGATTCTGTGAGTCACTCTAATAGAATGAATAACAGGAAAAAAAAACATGCATTACACAATTCATCTTTATTTCTATAGCGCTTTTACAATGTAGATTGTGTTAAAGCAGCTTCACATAGAAAATATACACACAAATATAAATAATGATCAGAAATGCAAGAAAAAAGAATCATATTATTTCATTAAAGGGCACCTATGATGAAAATCCTCTTTTGTGAGCTGTTTGGACAGAACTGTATGTAGGTATAGTGTGTCCACAGTCATATTGGAGTGAGAGAAACCTAATAAGTTTCTTTTAGAAATTACTGACGGTAAAATAGGATCCAAATCTCAGTGATTTTGAGACCCACCACAACATGATGTAGGAGTGCGGTTTCCCCGCCCACCGAATTGACTGACAGGTGCCATGTCTCCATAGTAACATGTATACACATGTCCACAGAACAATTTTTTGCAAAGAAACTGGAATTAAAACATGTTACATTTCTCTGTGGTCATCTGCTCCTCAGTAAGTAATTTGAACCGTTTTTAAAACAGAGCATGCTTGTAATCAAGACAGCAAAATTAATTCCTAACTGCTATATTCACCACAGCCACATGGTGTCAGGGAATGCGCTTATGTGTGTGTCAGGGCTTAATTTGTGCCGGAACAAGCCGGCACCTCTGAAATCTGATCAGGCGCCTCTTTTTACCGATCATGCAAACCTGCCACACCCCGCTCCTCACTTTCTTCCGCGACTCCCCAACCCTCTTCAACTTCATCCGTCCATGACCCCGCCTCCCCCAACCGCTTGTCACTTTTGTCCATCACACTCCGCCAAACCACACTACATCACCCCACCCCCACTTTTATCCGCCACACTCCCCCCTATACGAAGGTAAATCAGTAGCAAAACTCGAGAGCTTGGAAATCTAAATGTGAAGACTTGTGATAATATTTGTATGTGTAGGTTGAAACGTACACTCACAGCTCTGACGTGAACAGCTGAATCCCTTGATTTGCACACACACACAATAAATCAACACACTTGTGTTTTGAATTCGAAGTTGCAGATTAATAGTTGTGTATTTGTAAAATGCCATTCACAAATACAAAGTGACAGACACACCTGTGCACGGCAAAAGTGATTGCACATTCGCTCTACAACCACAGGTCGGCACTCACAACCTCTCAGATTCATCAGTTTAACAACAAATCTCTCGCGGTCTGACTTTTGCTACACATCTTGCGCGATCTCTGTAGCAGAACTCATAAGTGCACTCGTAGATGCAGAGGAGCCAGGATCGCGGATAGGGCGGGGCCGGTGTAAAGCTGTTTTATTGACCGATGCCTGACCAATGCCAGCAGCCAACGGGACTGAGGTGCGAAAGAATAATTTCTACGATTATTTTATTATTTAGTGTTTATTTCAACCATTTTCTGAAAATAAATTTGTTAAATATCATTGATTCTACGGAAACGTACATACCAGTAAAAGAGCAGCAGAGCCAGTTTATTGGCTAGAGCCAGCCAATGAGATGGGACGTTTTTGTACGTCAGCACACAGGGCAGCTCACGTTGTTGGAGGAATCAAGCAATCAGAGGGTAAGTTATTATTTTTAATAATTATCCATATGTTCAAAACTGTTAGCTAAGTAAAGGACTGTGCTAGGTGGTTCTGTTGTTTGTTTTTTATATAAGAACCCGTTATGAGTTATGTATAGTATAATACACTTTATACTGGTATAGTAGACATAGTATAAAACCCCCCAACACATACCCCCTTTGGCAATTAATTTTCGCCAGCAACACCTCTCCCTCGTCTGGTCACATGCCAGATCCGTTACCCCAATCTGTTCTGGGACCTCGCAATTTACAAATTTAAGCACTATAAGCACTGGTGTGTGTGTACTGCAAACGGCATTTGTTTGTGACTCATCATTTTAGAATAAACTTCACCACAAATACATCAAATAAACTTTGTACTTTTGACACGTGACCTTGATTCAGCTTCACCCGTGTCTGTCTCCGTCACTGACAGCTGTTTATCTGACCTTACGCATGAGAAGCAGACACGCACATGGGAATGGTGGGTGGGGAGAAGCAGCTCATTTGGATTTAAAGCAACAGGCTACAAAAACAGCTACACTGTATTCAGACGCCAAAATGAGCAGATTCTACATTATATAATAAATAATCTTATGGGTATTTGTGCTAAAACTTTACAGACAAATTCTGGAAACACCAAAGTTTCTTAAATCTTGTAAAAGAGGTAAAATAGGTGCCCTTTAAGTAAATACAACTGTTTTCTATTTGAATGCGTTTTATTTTTATTCAAAACTGATTTTTTTAGCATCGTTATACTTTAATCTTCAATGTAACTTGAATAGAAGAGTACAATATTCAAAATATAGACTGTTAATAAATATAATTTATTTATTAACTTAATCATGACATTATAAATATATATTTCTTTCCGTTTTATTAATATTTTTTTATTTCTGATTAGTGTGATGTCTTTAATAAATGAAAGCATTACTATCTTTCCAAGCTAAAGTTCTAGTTAGCTTTTTAAAACCTCTCTGAAAGGAATAGTTGTGATAATATTATCATAATTTCAACATAGGCTTATTATGAAAATGTAGCCCTATGTACATTAGTGGAGATTGTGAATTATGTAGCCAGAAGTACATATGGCTGCATTTCATTTTTAAAATGAACACTACATGGCGGTATGATGATGTACCTTTTCGTGCTTACCAGCTGACTGCTTACCTCCGTATGGATGGCTTTCCGGCTGTTACCAGTTTGTCCAGTTAGCTCGCGATGTACGTCGATGGACTTGAGACACAGAGAGAAGACGACAATAGGGTTTCAGTCTGGGGAAGAACGGTTCCAGAAAGCAGGTAAGACAAAAACAGAAGCCAAAAAATAAAATAAACAAGTAAATAACAGGGTGAGAATGAGGTAAAATGTGGTAAAAATCAGACGAGGGCTGTTCTTTTTCTGAATTGCTTTTTAAATTTGTCGGTTTTGTTTATAGAAGTGGGTGGGCGGGTCAATCTGTGCTTTTTAAAATAATATTGGTTGGGTTGGGGGTGGGGGTGTTTCGACAGTGGCCTCTGGTGGATATACGCGAGAACAGCAGGTGTGAATGGCACTCCTGGGAGAAACTTGAGATCTCAAAAAGCATACACAGCGACCTCTGGTGGATTTGCAAAAACAAAAACTGCAAAAAAACAGCTCCTAGGACGTATTTGGCGGTCTCCAGAAATGTATATAGAGGTATGTTTTCAGAATGAGCCTGAGTGGCATAATTTACTCACCCAAATTTTGTTCCAAATCTGTACAGGTTTTTTTCTTCCCTAAAACACAACAGAGAAATATTGCACTCAATAACTTAATAGCAAGTCAAATAACTTCATATTTCTTGTTAACAAATCCCTGTGGCATGATTTCAGAAGACTTATATAATGCAGAGTTGTATGAAAAATGTTATTTATTTGAGTAAATTAAATTACTGGACATCTATTTCAGTCTGTAAGCTCTTGTCCTGGTGCATGTTTGTAGCCAGATACATGGCAGTAATTACACAAACACACACATTCCAGCCTCATTCTGTCAGCCAGTATTGTCCTCAAACTCAGATATTTGCCATTTCAGAGAAAGCATCTGTTAGTGGTGTGCATCTTTAGGGTTTTCTTCACGTTTCACCTGCTTCTGTGTCTCAGCAACAGATCACAAATGTCTCATGGTTACAATTTCCATGGAAACTACGACCAGGTCATCGATTCATCAGATGAAAACCCAAAGAGCTTCATGCAGATGAGACCAACTACACAGCACACACACACTAATGGGTTAATGAATTAATAATACAGTGTGTTTGCTGTTTGATAATGTGTTACAGACATGTCTGAAAACATGGCATCTTTTCATTATTTAATGCAAAATAAAAAGTTCTGGGTGATATATATTATAACTAGATAAATTGCTGTAATTTTAGATATTTGATATATTTTACTTTGTTCTATTCTATGTTTTATACTGAGAACTGTACTGATGGCATTTTTTTCAATATTTAAAATAAAAATATTGTTTTGTAGAGTATTTTCTTGTTATTTAATACACAAAATCACAAAAAAGTGCACAATAAAGCTCAACAATGAAACGCAACAATTGAAAACATTGCTATTAAGAACAACTTTATAGCTATGTGATGCTATCATGTCAATACAGTATGGACCAAAATCTCTGAGGAATATTTCCAGTACTTTTTTGCCTTCAGAACTGAATCCTACGTGCCAGATTCAACAAGGTACTGGAAATATTCCTCAGAGATTTTGGTCCATATTGATATGATAGCATCACATAGTTGCAGCAGATTTGTCAGTTGCACATCCATGATGCGAATCTCCTGTTCCACTACATTGAAAAGGTGCTCTATTGGATCGAGTCTGGTGACCATGGAGGCCATTTGAGTACAGTGAACTCATTGTCATGTTCAAGAAACCAGTCTGAGATGATTTGCGCTTTAAGACATGGTGCTGGAAGCAGTGTTCCCATCAGAAGACGGTTACACTGGTCATAAAGGGATAGACATGGTCAACAACAATACTCAGGTAGGCTGTGGTGTTGACACGATGCTCTGTTGGTACTAATGGGCCCAATGGTTGCCAAGAAAATATCCCCCACACCATTACACCACCAGCCTGATCCGTTGATACAAGGCAAGATGGATCCATGCTTTCATGTTGTTTACACCAAATTCTGTCTCTACCCACTGAATGTCGCAGCAGAAATCGAGACTCATCAGACCAGACAACGTTTCTCCAATCTTCTATTGTCAAATTTTGGTGAGCCTGTGTGAATTGAAGCCTCAGTTTCCTGTTCTTAGCTGACAGGAGTGGCACCCGGTCTTCTGTTACTGTAACTCTTCCGCCTCAAGATTAGATGTGTTGTGTGTTCAGAGATGCTCTTCTGCATATCTCGGTTGTAACGAAGGGTTATTTGAGTTACTGTTCCTTATCTATCAGCTGGAGCCAGTCTGGCCATTCTCTGACCTCAGGCATCAACAAGCCATTTGCACCCACAGAACTGTCACTCACTGGATATTTACTCTTTTTTCTGACCATTTTCTCTATAAACCCTAGAGATGGTTGTGTGTGAGAAAAATCCCAATAGATCAGCAGTTTCTAAAATACTCAGAGCAGCTCGTCTGGCACCAACAACCATGCCACGTTCAAAGTCCCTTAAATCACCTTTCACTTCAGCAGATCATCTTGACCGTGTCTACATGCCTAAATGCATTGAGTTTCTGCTATGTGATTGGCTGATTATTAGAAATTTGCGTTAACGAGCAGTTAGACCGGTGTACCTAATAAAGTGGCCAGTTTTGTAGATTTTATATACAAAAAAAGTAGGTATATACACATGTACCTTTTTTGTTTACACATTTATTTATATTTATTTTTTACAGAAAGTTGCAGTTGAGATTATATACATTAAAATGTAAAAAATATATAGTTTATTTATGATTTCACATATTTATATCTAGCACTCGGATATATTATATCTGTATATATTATATTTCTTTACATATTTTTTATTTTTATAATTTGACTGAATAAATTATCAATTTTATCAGTAAAACATCTTAAGAACAAGTAAAGCTTTACATTCAAAAATAGGATCTGCGACATTTAAACAGCCATCTTCTCTTGACATGTTAGAAAAAGAAATTGATTCTTGATGTATCAAATAAAATGAGTTTCTTGTCTGTACAAGAAAAGGCACTGAGGTGTTGCATTTTGGATACTAGGGTGTTGTGAACGGTTGCCAGATCGTTACTTTCTAACCCACATCAACAGAAATGACCCTGAATGACCATAAAAAATGAACAAGAGGTCTGGGGTGGTAAAACAAGAACATAATGTTCCTGGATGACTTGTCAAAACAGAAAAGGTAGACATGACTGAAAATCAGCGTAAAAGAGGACACGCTGTTCCCGGCTGCACAAACTCTTTTTTGTCCTCGGCGTCACATTTAGACAACCAGTAATGATGACTGGCAAAAAGCAGCGCTGAGGAGTCGATCAGTGTGAGAAGTCTCAAAACTGCCAAACTGTGAAGAGAGTCAGATGCTTCATCCAAAACATGCTCTCCGTCCCCAGCGTCCCGTCAGATTCCCAGAGCAATCCCTGCAATGCCTTTACTTTATATTCTTCAGAGACAGGTGCTGAGGCAACTACTACACTGAATAAAGGATTCATTAGATTTACTCAATTTTTTGAAGGTAAGAGGTTGTAAACTATTTATATATGTAGCCAGAAGTACGTATGGCTGCATTTTGTCATTAAAACGAATGCTATGGTGCGGTATCTAATTTGTGCTTACCAGCTGACTGCTTACCTCCATGTGGATGGCTTTCCCACTGTTACCAGTTTGACCAGTAGCTCACCATGTACATCGAAGGACTTGAGACGCATAGAGGAGTTGACCACTATGACGGTGCTCGAGTCTGGTGAAGAACAGTTCCAGAAAGCAGGTAAGATAAAAACAAAAGCCAAAAAATAAAATAAACAAGTAAATTACAGGGTGAGAATGTGGTAAAATCTAAAAACGTGGTAAAAATTGGGCAAGGGCTTTTCTTTTTCTGGATTGTTTTTGAAAACACTGTTGGTTGATTTTAGGGAAGTGGGTGGGTGGGTCAATCTGTGCTTTTGAAAACACAATCGGTTGGGTTTAGGGAAGGAGGAGGGTGGGTCAGTCGATGGGTCAGTCAATTGGTCAGTCAATCAGTCAGTCGACAGTCAGACGACAGCGGCCTCTGATGGATTTACTGGAGAACAGCAGGCACAAATGGCACTCATGAGAGAAATGTAAGATCTGAAAAAGCATACACAGTGGCTTCTGGTGGATTTGTGAAAACAAAAACTGCAAAAAAACGTAGCTCTAGGGACATATTTGCTGCTCTCGAGAAATGTAAATAGGGGTACGTTTTCAGAATGAGCCTGGGTTGGGAGAATGACAACAACCAATCAAATTCCGAAAATCTGCTTTCAGGTTTTCACTCATTCATAGCGTTTTAAAGTCCAAATGTTTTGACCATGACACAGTTTTTTTAGTCGGAATTAGTATTAGATCTGAAAAAAAATGTATTCGTTTATTTTGATATAATTACATAAATAAATTATTTAAAAACAGAACTAATAATAAAAATATTGAGTTTCTAGGGAAATGTTATAGTGCAAGGAATATCATCATCGCAAAACTCAACAACAATATCACATATTGCATTTTTTTTTTGCATGCAGCCCTATTAGAAATATAATTAAACCAAAAAAAAGCTGTGTCCAATTTCTTAAGTTCTCTGCTGGCTTCCTACAGTAAGATCTGACCTGTTTATTATATTACACTGACTACACTTACCAATATGACCCACTTTACACGCTTTCTCTGTGATCCTCTTTTGGATTTCAATCTTCAGCACAGATGAAAATGAAAGCCTTTGAGGAAGCCAGAGCACATCCACCTCCACATTCCTCCAAGACGAGTTGGTAAGCTCCTGCAATCACAATCAAACATTAAAAAAAGCAATATCTGCTGCATCAAAGCGCATTAAAAATTGGTGACTGTGTTGGGAGAAAGTAAAACGGCTCTCCTCTTAAGTCAGTATGTCTGACAAATGAAATGATTATAACGTCTGCTGCATCTGCAAGGTTTAAATCCCAGTAATTAACAGGGTTAATGTCTAAAGTAATTTCTCAATTAGGTATTTTAACTCCAGTGAGAGCAGGTGGAGAGAGCTGCACCTGTTATTCTAATTGAATGTAGGAGTGCAGAGGCGAAACCTCAAAGTTAGACTCATTAAAATGTTCAGAATAGAGGACTAGTGTTCACCATCACCACATTTAGTTACTAGTGAAAAATTATGGTTGGAAACTGTTTGTGAAGAAGAGTGCAATATGCAACCCCATGTAAAAACAATACTACAGTAATTTACCGTAAACAGTGGTATTTAAAATGTTCAAAATGGAGGACTAGTGTTTACCATCACCACATTTATTTACTGGTGAAAAATCCTGATTGGGAATTGATTGTGAAGTAGTTCATAATATGCAACCCCATGTGAAAAAGAAAACACTACAGTAATTTATCATAAATAGTAGTAATTACAATGTTCAGGATGGAAAACTATGATTGGAAACTGTGAAGTAATATGAAATGTGCAACCTCGTGAAAAACAATACTACGATAATTTACCGTAAATTGTGGTATTTAAATGTGGCATTAAGTTCAGAGAAAAGTATGTGTTCACCATCACTACATTTAGTTACTGGTGAAAAATTATGATTGGTAACTGTTTGTGAAGTAGTGTTAAAATGCAATCCTGTGTGAAAAGAAAATACTACAGTAATTTACCGTAAGTAGCTGTATTTAAACTTTCAGAATGGAGGACTAGTGTTCACCATCACCTTTATGGTGAAAAAAATCACGAATGGAAACTATTTCTAAAGTGGCATGCAATACGCAACCCCATGTGAAAAGAAAATATTACAGTAACTTAATGTAAAAAGTAGTATTTAATGTTCAGAATGGAGGACTAGTGTTCACCATCACCACAATAATTTAAGATCATGATTGGAAACTGTGAAGAAGTATGCAATATTAAATCATGTGTGAAAAACAAACCTACAGTAATTTACCGTAAACAGTAGTATTTATATGTTCAGATTCAAGGACTAGTGTTCACCATCACCACATTTATTTACTGGTGAAAAATTATGATTGGAATCTATTTGTTTAGTAGTATGTAATACGCAACCCCATGTGGAATAAAAATACTACAGCAATTTACCGTAAATAGTATTATTTAAAATATTCAGAATGGAGGACTAGTGTTCACCATCATCACACTTATTTACTGGTTAAAGATCATGATTGGAAACTGTTTGTGAAATAGTATGCAATATGCAACCCCATGTGAAAAAAAAGTACTACAGTAATTTACCGTAACCAGTAGTATTTAAAAATGTTCTGAATGGAGGAATAGTATTCACCATCACCACATTTCTTTACGAGGGAAAAATCCTGATTGGAAACTTGTTGTGAATTTGTATGCAATATGCAACCCCATGTAAATAAATACTACAGTAATAGTAACAGTAACTGTAGTAACAGTAGTATTTAATGTTAAAAATGGAGGACTAGTGTTCACCATCACATCTATTTATTGGTGAAAAAAATCATGATTGGAAACTATTTCTGAAATGGCATGCAATATGCAACCCCATGTGAAAAGAAAATATTACAGTATCTTACTGTAAACAGTAGTATTTAATGTTCAGAATGGAGGACCAGTGTTCACCATCACCACACTAGTTTACTGGTAAAAGACCATGATTGGAAACTGTGAAGAAGTATGCAATATCCAATCATGTGTGAAAAACAAACCTACAGTAATTTACCGTAAACAGTAGTATTTATATGTTCAGATTCAAGGACTAGTGTTCACCATCACCACATTTATTTACTGGTGAAAAATTATGATTGGAATCTATTTGTTTAGTAGTATGTAATACGCAACCCCATGTGGAATAAAAATACAACAGTAATTTACCGTAAATAGTATTATATTATATTATCATTATATTCAGAATAGAGGACTAGTGTTCACCCTCATCACACTTATTTACTGGTAAAAGATCATGTCTGAGGTAAAATGGAGGAGGAGACATTGAAGATGTATCCAAAGAATGTTGATGGACTCTGGGAGTCCTGCAAGAACACTTTCTTTGCCATTCAAGATGACTTTATTAACACGTGATTTGAGTCATTGCAGAAATGTATGGATGCAGTCCTCCAAGCTCATGGGAGTCATATACAATATTAATTATTTTTTCCACTGCAGCATGACTTTATATTCTATACTGTACATTATTTCTGTTAAGTGATAAGACTTTTGTCTAAGCAAAGTCAGACCTTACTGTCCTAATTAAATAATTAAAAATCAAGGCATGATCATATTTTATTCAGCTAAAATAAGCGTAATCTAGAGGCCTTTCATATAAGCCACTTCTGATACCAAATGATCAACTAGAAGTCAAGTTATTATTTGTTCTTTAAATTTGGATAGCTAACAAGTCTTTTCTCAGGTAGTGTACAGTTAAAGACAAAACTATTTGCCCTCCTCTGAATTTTTCTCAAATATTTCCCAAATTATATTTAACAGAGAAAGGAATTTTTCACAGTATTTGCTATAATATTTTTTCTTCTGGAGAAAGTCTTATTTGTTTTATTTAGGCTAGAATAAAAGCAGTTTTTAATTTTTTTAAAAACAATTTTAATGTTAATATTATTACCCCTCTTAAGCAATATATATTTTTAGTTTGTCTACAGAACCATTGTCAAACAATGACCGATTCCCCTAAATTGCCTAATTAACCTTTAAAACTTACTTTAATTTGTATACTAGTATCTTAAAAAAATATCTAGTAAAATATTATGTCCTGTCATCATGGCAAAGATAAAAGAAATCAGTTATTAAAAATGAATAATTAAAATCTGTAGAAATGTGTTTAAAAAAAATCTTCTCTCCAATAAACAGAAATCGGGGGATACACAGAAGGGCTAATAATTCAGGACGGCTAATAATTCTGACTTCAACTGTACTTCAATTTAAAAAAGCCATTCAATTAGCCGTTTAACGCAGGCTGCATAGATCAAGATTAGTTTCACGATTGCCACTAAATTAAAGGCGGTGATGTATGTTTGGATGTCCAGTTATGTACACTGGGAGCAGCAGCTGAAGCATGCTCTCGCTGGCTGACTCTCGGCTGTCTAATGGAAGTCAATGACTCGCATTAGAAAGGTTCCAGAACAGACGGAGTATCCATGGAAACCTGTGCTGGAGAGCATGTCCGTCCCAGAGCCTGCAGCGATATATTGTAATTACAGAGCCATTTATTCTGCGCTTGGGAAAAAAAAAGAAAGAAAAAAGCTCTCAGTGATGGTCGTAATCACAGGCGTCTGAAGGATCCGTAAGTATGGCAGCCTACGCATGGCCTGATTAAAATTCCAAGTAAACCAAGTCCTTCTGGCCTGTGAGAACATCTCGCCTGTGAAGTGACACATGATATCATGCGTACTGTCACGCGGATGTGTCTGAATAACCTGCTACATGGCAGTACATGCGGTGGGCCGCAACCTCGGTGTGTGAGCAAATCTAATTTATCGCTCTGTCTTCAGCCGCGGACACTCAACAGTCTCTCTGTGTTATTGTGTGGCTCATAATACTGTATGCTATGGCTGAATCTCTTTGATTGTACGCTAATAACTCATGGTAATCAACACTGAAAGTATTTTGCAATGATATCACATGTTTGTGTTCTGGTCAAAAATAAACACATAGGGCAGTATCATATATCAGGCACAATACGTGTTTGGCGCGATTTGTTGCTAATTTTAGACCAGCGCAACCTTAATTTTCACATTTTGCACCACATTGTTTGAATTGCAAAACTATTTGTGCAGGTGACGCAGTGGCGCAGTAGGTAGTGCTGTCGCCTCGCAACAAAAAGGTTGCTGGGTCGCAGGTTTGAACCTCTGCTGGGTAAGTTGGCGTTTCTGTGTGGAGTTTGCATGTTCTCCCTGCGTTCGCGTGAGTTTCCTCCGGGTGCTCCGGTTTCCCGGTCCAAAGACATGCGGTACAGGTAAATTGGGTAGGCTAAATTGTCCGTAGTGTATGAGTATGTGTGTGTGTGTGTGTGTGTGTGGATGTTTCCCAGAGATGGGTTGCGGCTGGAAGGGCATCCGCTGCGTAAAATTGTGCTGGATAAGTTGGCGGTTCATTCTGCTGTGGCGACCCCGGATCAATAAAGGGACTAAGCTGACAAGAAAATGAATGAATGAATGAACTATTTGTGCAACTTTGTGGACTCATGGGTGTGCTGGTTTAAATTGAGGTGTGTTAACAGGGTTCAACGCTAAAGATTTTTTTTTACTGGCCCGATCAAACCAGTGGTTCAGATTTTTACTTGTCCGGCCAATATTTTTGAAAAAAAAAGTTAATAGCTATTTCTTACACAATTAAAAAAAAAATATTTGTGAATCTAGAATTTAAATATTGAAAAAAAAAATGTTAATAAATGTATGATGAGCAAAATTCAAAGTGTTATGCAAACAAAAGTAGCAGTATGGAAAATGTGCAGGTATTTTGTTGCAAAACAAAAGTGGCTGACCTGCCAAACTGAAGGCAAACTGTGCAAAACATCACCTAATAGTTTTAGTCGTGGTGTAACCTCTTAAATGTCTGCTTCCAAGACGTTAGAAATGAACGTTTTCTTTTAGGATCGTCATTTGATGTTGCCGTCATGTTGCCGTCTCTTCGCTCTACTGGTTGTTACGGAAAAAAAACTAACAGGCTCACAACATCCAATCAGATAAGAGGAAGCGAAAAGCAATATGGTGTTTTCGACATGGCAGAGAAGGTAGGATTTTGAAGGCTTAAAAACCATAACTGTGTTCTCGATTCTAAGACTGTGCTTGCACGCAATTGACAAATAGGCGCAGGCAAATTAAACTTTAGTTGCAAGGCAGCAATGGCCTAATCGGACCAGAAATGATCCTGTCTACTGTCTCGAGCTTCTCACATGCTGGCCCTGGGCTGGGTTGAGCCCTGCGTGTATTGCTGGCACATTGCTATTTTGAGGAACTGAAAAAGACAGAGCCATTGACCAACTAAAACCTGCTCTAAAGTCCAGCGCAGAGCGTGTTAGTTATGCACCTATGCAGGTCCAAACGCGTACACATTGATTAATAGACACATGATGTACAGCAATACATAAATATCTTTACATATAAACAAAAAAGGATTAAAATGTTACAAAAATGATTATTTTTTACATTAATATAAAAAACATTGCCTCCTTGCTTCACGTCGGGGGCTTTTTTTCAGTTTATTCACGACAATTTGCGTTTGTATAATGTTATTATTATTAGCAGCGTTATTTATTATATGCATATTTATATTTGTTTTAATTAAAACAAGTTTTGATTTGTCCAGCTGTCGAGTTTTGGAGACGTATGCATCACTATATGGGGCATAAGAATAATGGCTGATTTATTCTTTTGCGTCAAGCGCACACGTGTGCTCCGGCTCAGCCTGAACGTGGTAGCATAGACCACGCCGTGGCCGATGCTGACACGCACCTCTCAAAAAATTTCAATACTCATCATAACAGACGTGTAGTGCAAGCTCTGTGATAGTTCAGCTAGGTAGCACTGACGAGTGTGGGCGGGAGTGAGAGCGAGTGTTCACAAGTGTCGAGTCCCATAAAGGAGCTTCAGATGGAAACTGTTGTTTTGTGTTTACCTTATGATTAAAGTTGTTGCACGTCCGCCGGTTCCCGCCTCAAAATGAGCGAGTTTGACCTACATGTATATGGGGTATATGCCGAAGCATGCTAATAGGACTTTTAATTTGTCAGTAACCTGGGTTAAGCGCTTCCGGCGAATTGAATGCCAATGCAAAATCCTGTGCGTTTAAGGTCTGTTTTCTTTAAAAATCAGCGATCTCCACTAGCTGAGTGATATCCGATTTAAAGTGGGGCTCAGATTGTACAAGAAGCACTGCATTAAATTACATTTCCCCTGCCATATCTTTATTATATGAGCATTTATTTTACCCCAGTATATTCAATGGAGCTTCTGCGTTAGCCTGCCGATTCTGACGGGCGCGTGCGAGTAAACGTCTTTTTGTCTCGGTTACGCCTGAGCAACTAAATAAATGCTAAAGTTTATTTAACTGAATGTATTTTAATGACATTACAACATCGATGCTGTATAAGGAACCGTATAAAATGGAAAAAAAGTTCACAATAACAGGTCACCGGAAGTGTATCAGCATGGGAACAGCTCTAGCTCGGCATATACCCTATTAGGGTAGCGTTCAGAAAAAACAAAACACCAGCGAAGAAACTCAACACAAAGGAAAATAAACACCCCACTGCCAGCTAGTGTTTTGGAAGTGTTATTGCAGATTATTCGACGCAGAAGTATAAACCATGCTTAAAACATGTGTTTGGATGTACTGAGTTTTTTGACCACATTTTGTTTTTCCTGTTCGTTTATTCGTTTGCTGGAAACTAGAACTGAATTTAGAAACGGTTTTGAAACAAATCTTTGCGCTTACCAAGCGAAATTAAATATGCAACACATTGATAAGCCATTGCTATAGAGTTTTCCTAGTTTTTATGGTGTTTGCGTGGGGTTGCTGAGGTGTTCTCAGAGGTTTTTGCTACAGTATGACGTTGCTTGTTTTGCCAAGTGCTGTTGCTGTTACAATGTTCTGAGAGGGTTTTAATGAATAGATAATTTTCGTGTTCTCAATGGGGTCTTACGTTGTTGCTAAGATGTTCTCAGTGGGCTTTAACATGCTATGGATTTAAGATGCTTCATATGATGAGTTGCACATAAATATTTAATATTATAAGCTGGCAATGGGTTTATTATTATCAATATTATTCCAATAATAACATTTTCTGATGTGATTGCTAAGATGTTCTTGGTGGTTTTTGCTATAAAGTTGCTTGTTTTCATCACCAGTGTGTTGTCATTTTGTTGTTAAAATATTCTAAGAGAGGTTTAACACATTGTTATGGCATTGCTATAAAGTTTGTCTGGTTTCTATGGTGTTTTTATGGGGTTGATAAGGTGTTCTTGGTGTTTTTACTATGTAGTTGCTTTGTTTTCATCGCTAGTTGTTGCCTTGTTGTTGCTACAATGTTCTGAGAGGGTTTGAATGCATTGTTAAGAATTTGTGTGTTCTCAATGGGGCGTTGTGTTGTTGTTAAGATGTTCTGAGTGGTATTTAACATGATATGGATTTAAGATGCATCATAGGATGAGCTGCACATAAATATTGGCTGGCAATGGGTTTATTTAAAGTAACTCTAGCTATTATCAATATTATTCCAAAAAGAATATTAGGTCCCACTTTATATTAAGTGGCCTTAATTAATATGTACTTACACAGGAATAAATAGTTTGTTACAATGTACTTATTGTGTAAATACATGTATTTACTGTGTACTTATGCTTGATTAAATACATGTATGTAATTACATCTGAAATTACCTTTTGTAATTACATTTGTAAATACACTGTTGACCATCCCTTACACCTTAACCTACCCTTAAACCTACCCATGCCACCAAACCTGTCTATAACCCAACCTCTATTCCAACTCAAAAGCACCACAAGTGTTCTCAAATACATTATAAACACAGTAAGTACATTGTATTCATTTTTTTGATGCAAGTACATAGTAGTAAGGGACACACAATATAAAGTGGGACCGAATATTTTCTGATGTGATTGCTGGGGTGTTCTGGTGTTTTTTGCTATGTAGTTGCTTGTTTTCATCACTAGCTGTTGCCATGTTGTTGCTACAGTGTTCTGATAGGGTATTAATAAATCAATAGGAATTTGCGTGTTCTCAATGGGGTGTTGTTGCTAAGATGTTCTATGCTATGGATTTAAGATGCTTCATGGGATGCGCTTCACATATATATTTAATATTATTAGCTGGTATTGGGATTATTTAAAGTAACTCTAGCTATTACCAATATTTTTCCAGTAAGAATAATTTCTGATTTGATTGCTAGGGTGTTCTTGTTTTTTTTTGCTATGAAGTTGCTTGTTTTCATTGTCAGGGTGTTGTCATGTTGTTGTTAAGATGTTTTAAGAGAGGTTTAACACATTGTTAAGGCATTGCTGTGGAGTGTTTTCTGATTTCAATGTTAGTATGAGGTTGCTAATGTGTTCTTAGAGGTTTTTGCTATGAAGTTGCTTGTTTTCATCGCTAGTTGTTGCCATGTTGTTGTTACAATGTTCTGAGAGAGTTTTAATGAATTGTTAAGGATTTGCGTGTTCTCAATGGATGTTCTGAGTGGGGTTTTAACATGCTATGGATTTAAGATGCATCATGGGATGAGTTAGACAAATATATATAATATTTTTGGCTGGTAATGGGTTAATTTAAAGTAACTCTAGCTATATTATTATTATTATAATTCCAATATGAATATATTATGATGTGATTGCTAAGGTGTTCTTGGTGTTTTTACTATGTAGTTACTTGTTTTCATCGCTAGTTGTTGCCATGTTGTTGCTACAATGAATGTTCTGAGAGGGTTTTAATGCACCGTAAAGCATTTACATGTTCTCAATGGGGTGTTATGTTGTTGCTAAGATTTTCTGAGTGAGTTTTAACATGCTATGGATTTAAGATGCTTCATAGGATGCGCTGCACATAAATATTTAATACTTCTGGCTGGTAATAGGTTCATTATAGTAAATCTAGCTATTATTATCAATATTATTCCAATAATAACATTTTCTGATTCATACAGTCGGCTGCCTGCTACAGTAACACAGATGGACTAAAGAGCTGTCTCTCAATCACTGCTCAAATTTAGACGTTTTATTGAGAGGTTTTGAGCTACAGCATGTTGTCATGGAAACAACAGATAAAAAAAAGGCTATCAATTGGAAAGCCAAATGAGCCAAGAATGAAAAGCAGAAAAACAGAAGCTCAAAAAATGAATCAATCAATTAATGAATGAATATTTCTTATTATTTTTTTAACAGAAGACAATGTAATATTCTGTTTCATTTAACAAAGGTAATATATAACAGGTAATTTTGACTTTAAGCTAAAAATCAATGGTAGGTTTCTCAGAGTAAATTTGAAAATGTTTTTCCTCATGAGGTTAATCTATTGACCCATCATTACAACAGAAGTATGACATGACATCTCTGAAACACCCATTAAAATACTCAGGAAGTCTCGGTAGGAGACATGATGGATCACAGGAACAGAAGATGCCAAAAAAAGCCATGAGCACACAACCACAACAAAACCTATTCAATGCTGTCAGCTTAGGCAAGAATCAATATTATGATTTCCTATTTAAAAATTATGAAAGAAATGTAAAAAATAAATAAATAATAAAAGGAAACTACATATGAACACACTATCAAAGCCCAACTAATAAAAAGTCTTTTAATTTTAGCAAGAAATATCCAAGTTCAAAAAACCTTTAGCAAAATAAATACACTCGCCGGCCACTTTATTAGGTACACCTGTCCAACTGCTCGTTAACGCAAATTTCTAATCAGCCAATCATATGGCAGCAACTCAATGCATTTTAAGCATGTTAACATGGTCAAGACGATCTGCTGTCTGGTTCCAGCTGATAGAAGGGCAACAGTAACTCAAATAACCACTCATTACAACTGAGATATGCAGAAGAGCATCTCTGAACCCACAACACGTCCAACCTTGAGGCGGATGGGCTACAGCAGCAGAAGACCTGGTGCCACTCCTGTCTGCTAAGAACAGAAAACTGAGGTGACAATTCACACAGGCTCACCAAAATTGTACAATAAAAGATTGGAAAACTGTTGCCTGGTCTGATGATTCTCGATTTTTGCTGCGACATTCAGATGGTAGGGTTGGAATGTATCGTCAACAACATGAAAGCATGGATCCATCCTGCCTTGTATCAACGGTTCAGGCTGGTGGTGGTGTAATGGTATGGGGATATCTTCTTGGCACACTAGGGGCCTATTAGTACCAACTAAGCATCGTACCAACACCACAGCCTACCTGAGTTTTGTTGCTGACCATGGCTATCCTTTATGACCACAGTGTACCCATCTTCTGATGGCTACTTCCAGCAAGATAACGTGCCATGTGATAAAGTGTGAATCATCTCAGACTGGTTTCTTGAACATAACAATTAGTTCACTGTACTCAAATGGCCTCCACAGTCAGCAGCACTCAATCCAATAGAGCATGTTTGGGATGCGGTGGAACGGGAGATGATGTGCAGCCGACAAATCTAGAACTAGTAAAGTGTACCTAATAAAGTGGCCGGTGAGTGTATAATACAAAACAAATCAGGATAGCTGAACATTTTTATAATAATAATAATAATAATAATAATAATAATAATAATAATAATAATAATATATATATATATATATATATATATATATATATATATATATATATATATATATATATATATAATGGTAAAGTCTCTATCTGATGTCTCTTTTATCCACACTGAAAAAATGATTCATTGGATTTACAGAATTTTTTTTTTAAGTAAGTGGTTGCAAACTATTTAGATGAGCTGAATGTAAACCAACACATTAAATTTAGTAATGTTCAACCTTGTTTGTTTAAATTAGGCCCATATGAATTATTTTCAACCATTTACCTTAAAAAATTCAGTAATTCCAATGAACCATTTTCTCAGCACAAAGAACATGTAGCCACTTGACATCAACTGGGAAAAAACGGCCCACAATTGCGTCTGTCAGCCTCCAGCTCTCTTTCACACTCAAACATACACACTTTGATATCGATTATCAAGACTGTCATATTAGCAGGAGAGAATCTCAATAAGTGTACACACTGTGCTCGGGAGAATAAAAGCGCTCGCTGGTTGTTCATTATGCTAATACAATTCACACACTGAACATAAACAGATTCCAGAGGCCACGCGTCACTGTGGCCCTCATTTGCATCTTATGAATAATATTGCTCATCACCTCTCCTGTAGCAGAGGTTATTAAGCACACTGTTTATAGTGTTTGAAAGTCCGCATGACGCATGATAGTTAATAAAATGACAGAGTTTCCCAAGAAAATTAACATAGTTTAGCCTGTTCCGCATTGCTAAAAGTGCAACACATTATACTCAAGAGCGACTGTGATGAGAGTTTTTAAATTAAGAGATGAAGTTGATTCATGATACGGAAACTAGGCTTTAATAATGTGAACCGATTATTCTAAAATTGTCTTCTGCATAGCTTTAGAGATAGAGTCAGCTTTTAGACATAAATGTTTCATGTATTCCCTTTAAAGTTGTGTTTCTGCAGCATTTATGAATGTATTTTCAGGAATCAGAAATTAATCCAGCCATGAGTTACACTTGCATTGATGGTTGTGATGTGTCACACTGACACCTAGTGTTTTTCCATATAACGTGCACTCACCGGCCACTTTATTAGGTACACCTTACTAGTTCTAGGTTGTACCCTCTTTTGCCTTCAGAACCGCCTAAATCCTTTGTGGCACAGATTCAGCAAGGTACTGTAAATATTCCTCAGAGATTTTGCTCCATATTGACATGATAGCATCACGCACTTGCGGCAGATTTGTCGGTTGCACATCCATGATGCGAATCTCCCGTTCCCAAAGGTGCTCTATTGGATTGAGGATCTGATGACTGTGGAGGCCATTTGAGTACAATGAACTCATTGACTTGTTCATGCATTAGTGACCATCACTCCCTCATTAGTATAGACAGCCCTGAGTGAGGAGCAGCCATTAGTTTTGAATCTGCTTTCACCTTCTTTAAACTTTTTAATTGATGCAACCAAGAAATTCTGGGAAGATGCACCTGAAAAAAGATTGGGGGAATAAATGATTTTCAATTGCACTTGACCTACTACATTAGTATTTTATAAATAAGCTTTAATAAAATTCTACTACTCATAATATTAATAATAATAATAATAATAACAATAATAATAATAATAATAATAATTATTATTATTATTATTATTATTATTATTATTATTATTAGGGCCTACAACAATAATAATTATTCTAAAACATTATAATATAATTCAGTAATTGTAATTATGGTTTTGTACAATATTTTGCAGCATCAATTTACAAAGTATAAGAAGGAAAACTGCTTGCAGCTGAATATTATTGTGAAAGCTAAGTGTTTGATCACACTGAACATGTTAGTTGAGAGGGGCCTTTAAAAGGTGTTTTATTTCAACCAGTGAGAGTTTTGTGCGCTGCTTATGTGCCTTGTATTTTCACAGTTTAATATATGTTTTATATATATTTTAATATATGTTTAAATAAATATATATTTATTTATTTATTTATTTATATATATATATATATATATATATATATATATATATATATATATATATATATATATATAAAACACGCGCACGTCCTTTCCTAATGGCATGCACAATCCTTGAATAAACTAGCCCAACTTGAGCATGCAAGATCCATTCATTCATTCATTTTCTTTTCGGCTTAGTCCCTTTATTTGTCCGAGGTCACCACAGCGGAATAAACCGCCAATTTAAACAGCACATCTCTGGGAAAAATCCACACACACATTCACACTCATACACTAAAGACAATTTTAGCCTGCCCAATTCACCAATTCATGTCTTTGGACTGTGGGGGAAACCGGAGCACCCGGAGGAAACCCACGCGAACGCAGGGAGAACATGCAAACTCCACACAGAAACGCCAACTGACCCAGCCGAGGCTCGAACCAGCGATCTTCTTGCTATGAGGCTTCTTGGGCCAATGTGTTACCCAGTACACAAGATAATAAAGATGATTTGTACAATACAAAAACAAACAATTTAAAAAAGCAAACAGCTCGGAATACTAGTGGGTTGTGGGGGCTCCTAGTGGTGGCAGGGCCCTAAGCAGCCGTTTAGTTCGCTTATTCACCTTATTCTCCGCCAACGAGCGGGCACGGCCATTTGAATCTTTTTGGCTCGAAACTTCCGGTGTCATTCACTTGCATAAATTTTTTAAAAACTGCTCGTTACGCTGCTTGATGTTGCAATTTGATATTTTCTTATTATATTATTCTACTTGGTCTGTATGATCATGCAGACATTTGTTTGTAGAGCAAGTAGTTTGACCATTTTCTGCCGTTTATTATTCCTAGTCATTTCTCCCAGAGGCGACTGAATCAGAAGACAATTGCGAAAACAGGTGCACTTCCGCATTTTAGAATAAGGTCAATAGGGAGGGCCGGCTCTGTTGACATGTGTACACACTTTTATAGCCCCACCCTCTTTTGAAAAGTCTCATTTGAATTTAAAGCGACAGTCACCAAAACACCACAATTTGGATCAAAGCCTATAAAGGAAGCAGTTATAAAACATTATTTGTGTGGTATTTTGAGCCTAAACTTAACATTCACACTATAGGAACATCAGAGACCCATTTTACACCTTGTTAAAAGGGGCATTAAAAGTCCTTATTAAGGTATGCGTTTAAATATTTGTATTTTATTTTAGCTTTATATCAAAAAGTAGAAAAAAAATGAACAGATAAAATCCAATTCTGACATCCAAAATCTGCTAAAGGCACTTTAGAAAGTTTCATTCATTCATTCATTTTCCTTCGGCTTAGTCTCTGTTTGAGGTCGCCTCAGCAGAATGAACCTCTAACTATTCCAGTGTATGTTTTACACAGCGGATGCCCTTCCAGCCGCAACCCAGTATTGGGAAACACCCACACACACTGATTCATACACTATGGACAATTTAGTTTACCCAATTCACCTATAGCGAATGTCTTTGGTCTGAGGGGGAAACCGGAGCACCCAGAGGAAACCCACTCCAATACGTTGAGAACTTCACATGGAAATGCCAACTGGTCCAGCCAGGACTCGAATCAATGACCTTTGTGGCTGTGAGGCAACCGTGCTAACCACTGAGTCAAAAAGTTTAGAAATCTCAACTAAAACTGTCAAACTAATCCTTCTGTAAGAATTTAGCATTTAACCTTGTTGTTTTAATAAACTCTGACAGTATTTTATCTGCATATTAGCGCTGAAGGTCAATGAGAGTGAATGCAAATTTTCTGTAGGCATGCATAAAATAACCTGACAGGCCATTTTCTGAAATGTGCATTTGCTAATAACAAAATGCACTTGATATACATAGTAATACTAAACAGTATGAGTAGTATAGAGAAACTCGACTATGTACACAGCCACTGATTCACAGAAACAATATACAATTTTCAAGACTGATTGTCAAATTTGTTCCCAAAAATACTGAATATGTGATTGGGATGTATGTGTGTTTGTGTGGCTGTGTGTGTGCGAGAGCGAGTCCACATTGATATTCAACTCACATGTCTCTCTCTCTCTCTTTCTCTGCATGTGTGTAAATGTGTGATGATGGCGGCGGCCGCTGGAGGGATGTGATGGGATTCTCAATGGCTTCATTAACCTTGAGAAGAGCTCTGGACTCTGCTGTGATCAGATGAACTGGACGCTCAGCCTCTGCATCCAAACACCATCTGAAGCAGAGAATAATCAATACACGCATGGAGAAAGAGGCGATCACAGCAAGACGCACGCATGCACACGCACACACACTACTGCAGCTGATGCCAAGTCTATGAGAGAGAGAGGGTTATTCTCCTATGGTGAAGGAGTGCTGCTGGACTGAGGTTAATATTTATATATAAATGACATTATTTAAAGAGATGGTTGTGCTTCTCTTTTCTCACATTGTTGAGAATGGTATTGTTGTTAACTGGAGTTACTACATTTATTAATTCACTGAAAGAAAAAAACAAATAAATTGATCATGTGTTTGAGGAAAATTGTAAATGACAAATGTTGCCATGGCAACTAACTAAACATGAATATTAAAATCAACTGAATGATAATTCAATAAATATAACGCTGAAATACATTAAAGAGAGAGAAAGAACAACAAAGAAGGAAAGAAAGAAAAGTGAGAAAGAAAGAAGAAAAGAAAAAGAGAAAAAGAGAGAAAAAAGGAAGAAAAGAAGGAAAGAAAAAGAGAAAAAGAATAAAAAAGGAAAGAAAAAAGAAAGAAAGAAAAAAGAAAGAAAGAAAGAAAGAAAGAAAGAAAGAAAGAAAGAAGAAAAAAAGATAAAAATAAGAAGTAAACAAAGAAAGAAAAAGAAAGAAAGAAAGAAAGAAAGAAGAGAAAAAGAAGGAATGAAAAGTAGGAAAAAACAAGAAAGGAAAGAGAGCAAGCAAGAAAGAAAGGATGTACGAAAGAAAGTGGGAGAAAAAATAGATAGATAAAAATAAAGAGAGGAAGAAAAAAGAAAGCGAGAAGGAAAGAAAAAAGAAAAAGGACAAGAAAAAAGTGAGAGAGAAAGAAAGACAAAAAAGGAAAAAAAAAGAAACAAGGAAATAAAAAGAGTTAGAAAGACAGCAAAAAAGAAAGGAGGTAAGAAAGAGAAAAGACAGAAAGAGAGAGAATTGAAGAAAGAAAGAAAGAAAGAAAGAAAGAAAGAAAAAAGAAAGAAAGAAAGAAAGAAAGAAAGAAAGAAAGAAAGAAAGAAAGAAAGAAAGAAAGAAAGAAAAAAAGAAAGAAAGACAGAAGGGATGGAAAGAAGGAAAAAAGAAGGAAAGAGAGCAAGAAAGAAAGAAAGAAAGAAAGGATGCACGAAAGAAAGTGAGAGAAAGACAAAAAAGAAAAGAAAAAGAGAAAGAAATAAGGAAATAGAGTTAGAAAGACAGCAAAAAAGAAAGGAGGTAAGAAAGAGAAAAAAGACAGAAAGAGTAAAGAGTAAGAAAGAAAGAAAGAAAGAAAGAAAGAAAGAAAGAAAGAAAGAAAGAAAGAAAGAGTAAAGAGTAAGAAAGAGAGCAAAAATAAAAGAGGTAAGAAAGAGAGGGGAAAGAAAAGAAAGGAAGGAAGAAATGTAGAGAGAAATGAAGAAGAAAAGAGAGAGGAAGAATGAATGAAGGAGTTAGAAAGAGAGCAAAAAGAAAAGAGGTAAAAAAGAGAAAAGGCAGAGAGAGAAATAAAGCGGGAAAGAAAAAAAAAGACAGAAGGAAAAAAAGAGAAGAAAGAAAGAAGTTAAGAAAGTGAGGCACAAAAGCACAGGCAAACTAACTAACCAAATATAAAAGGCATTTCAATATATGCATAATTATTGTAATTGTGATATAAATATAAGCAAAGCATAGAAACATCAGTATGGATAACACATCTCAGTAAAATGCTAAATGATGCCTACTCAGTAACTAAAACAAAATAACTTCAAATACTGAAGTAATAACTAATCAAAATAAAACACTCACCGGCCACTTTATTAGGTACATCTTACTAGTACCAGGTTAGACCTCTTTTTGCCTTCAGAACTGCCTTAATCTGTCGTGGCATAGAATCGACAAGCTACTGGAAATATTCCTCAGAGATTTTGGTCCGGTGCTATATTGGATTGAGAGCTGGTGAATGTGGCGACCATTGGACTACAGTAAACTCATTGTCATGTTCAAGAAAACAGTCTGAGATGATTCACGCTTTATGACATGGCACGTTATCCTGCTAAAAGTAGCCATCAGAAGATTGATACACTGTGGTCATAAAGGGATGGACATGGTCATCAACAATACTCAGGTAGGCTGTGGCATTGACATGATGCTCAATTGGTACTAAAGGACTGACAGGAGTGGCACCCGGTTTGGTCTTGCTGCTAGGTTCGGTAAGTGCTAGGTAGTCCAGTGCTGCTGTAGCCCATTCACCTCAAGGCTGGATGTGTTGTGTGTTCAGAGATGCTCTTCTGCAGACCTCAGTTGCAACAAGTTGTTATTTGAGTTACTGTTGCCTTTCTGTCAGCTAAACCAGTCTGGCCATTCTCCTCTGACCTCTGGCATCAACAAGGCATTTGCGCTCACAGAACTGCCGCTCACTGGATATTTTCTCTTTTTTCTGACCATTTTCTCTATAAACACTAGATAGGGTTGTGCTTTAAAATCCCAGTAGATCAGCAGTTTCTGAAATACTCAGAGCAGCCCGTCTGGCACCAACAACCATGCCACGTTCAAAGTCACTTAAATCACCTTTCTTCCCTATTTTGATGCTCAGTTTTTACTGTAGCAGATCATCTTGACCATGTCCACATGGCTATATGCATTGAGTTGCTGCCATGTGATTGGCTGACTAGAAATTTGCATCAACAAGCACTTGGACAGCGAGTGTATATATACAAAACATATGCACATGCATAACATCATTGCTTTGGCAACCAATCAAAAAAAAAGTTTTTTGTCTAAAAGTACTAAATTTAAATCTAAAATAAATTTTAAATACAATTTGAAATAAAAGTAACAAATTAAAAATAGTCTATAAATACATAAAAAAATAAAATATGTAATTGTTAGATGAATCAAATTATTTATAGATATAGTTTATTTATTATTTATTTATACCGCTTTATTATTCTGGGGTCGCCACAGCGGAATGAACCGCCAACTTATCCAGCATAAGTTTTTATGCAGCGAATGCCCTTCCAGCTGCAACCCATCACTGGGAAACATGCATTCACACTCATACAATTTAGCCAACCCAATTTACCCACAGCACATGTCTTTGGACTGTGGGAAAAACCGAAACCCCCAGAGGAAACCCACGTGAACACGCAGAGAACATGCAAACTCACAGAAATGCCAACTGAACCAGCAGAGGCTCGAACCAGGTACCTTCTTGCTGTGAGGCGATCATGCTATCCACTGTGCCACCGTGTCACCCTATTTATATACACTCAATAGATATAAAAATCGAAATATATAAAAAACAAAAGCTGTTTTAACATATTACATTCTATGATGGAAATTAAAAGTTGATAAATACAAAAAAAATTATGTAAAAAGTTTTGTACATTAAATATTGTAATATAGACTGGATTCATACACATTTTTACTCCAGAAATTCCATGACTTTTTCAGGACTTCCAAGTCAATTTTCATGATCTCATATTTCATGTAAATATATCATGTAAATCTTAAGAAAAACAATGCATGTTTAAATTTATTACAGCAAATCATAAAACACGCGACAGTCTCCTTAGTTTAAATGTATTTTTCTATCTGTGTAAAATAGATGATGCTTACACAGCACTAATGATATATGATCATGTTTTTGGGTAAGAAAAAAAAGTAAAACAACTAACCTCCATTCCTGTATACAGCTTAGTCAAACTAATTTTAGATGATGTTAAAGGGTTGTTTAACTAGCAATAGTAGGTAAAACTACATCTATTGTAAAGCCACGATCACACTGCACCTTTAGCTTCATAGACCTCCATTCATAGGCATGCGAATGCGGCAGCCCAGAAATGCATTTCACTGCGTTTGAAAGTTCAAGCTTGGTGAATTCTTTCCTACAAAAGCACATCAGATAGACTAATACAAGATAACTTAAAATAAGACATTTCAAATATGGAGCAATTGCTCACTTTTATTAATGCAGAATCATATTGTTTGACCCCGGCCTTTTTCACATCCCTGTACGACAGAATTTCGCAAGTACAAACTCTAGTGTGACCACAGATTGAGTCACTTTGGACAAAAACATCTGCTAAATGACTAAATGTAAATGTAATTTCCATGACGATGTTGTTCTGTTGACTTCTTCAAACATAGACCTTCAGCATACACTGGGGCGGTTTGCTGCTGAGTGTGATGCTGCTGGGATGAGAATCAGCACCTCCAAGTCTGAGGTCATGGTGCTCCACCCGAAGAAGGTGGTTTGCCTTCTCCAGGTTGGAGGAAAGTCCTTACCCCAGGTGTAGGAGTTTAAGTATCTTGGGGTTTTGTTTACAAGTGAGGGAAGGATAGAGAGTGAGAGTGACAAGTGGATCGGTGCATCAGCAGTAATGCGGTTGATGTACTGGCCTGTTGTGATGAAGAAAGACCTGAGCCGAAAGGCAAATCTCTCGATTTACTCGTCATTCTACGTTCCTACTTTCACCTATGGTTATGAGCTTTGGGTCATGACCGAAAGGACAAGATCTCCGATACAAGTGGCCGAAATGAGTTTCCTTCGCAGGGTGGCAGGGCGCACTCTTATAGACAGGGTAAGGATCTCTGTCACCCAGGAGGAGCTCGGAGTAGACCCGCTGCTCCTCCACATCGAAAGAAGTCAGCTGAGGTGGCTCAGGTATTTGTTTTAGATGCCTCCAGGACGCCTACAAAGGGAAATGTTCAGGGCTTGTCCCACTGGGAGGAGGCCTCGGGGAAGACCCAGAACACGCTGGAGGGACTATGTCCCTCGGTTGGCCTGAGAATGCCTCTGGATCCCCCCGGAGGAGCTGGAAGAAGTGTCTGTGCAAAGGGAAGTCTGGGGTTCTCTCCTAACCTGCTGCTCCCGTGACCCGGCCCCGGATAAGCGGATGAAAATGATGATGATGATTTCCATGACTTTTCCAAAACTTTGTGGGTTTTTCTGTTTTTCCAAAACTTTTTCAGGCCTGGAAGACGCCATGTTAAAATTCCATGACTTTTTCAGGTTTTCCATGACCGTATGAACCCTGTACAGAAAAATATTCCTACAATATCATTAGTCATGCAGGGCTTCTGCAGGTTTCACCAAGTCAAGTTGAAGACTTTTTAAAGCCTTTTCAAGACTATTCATTCATTCATTCATTTTCTTTTTGGCTTAGTCCCTTTATTATTCTGGGGTCGCCACAGCGGAATGAACCGCCAACTTATCCAGCACGTTTTTATACAGCAGATGCCCTTCCAGCCGCAACCCATCACTGGGAAATATTAAAGACTAATATGAATGAAATTTCAGACTCTTACAGGCCTAAATGCTAAGGATTTTCTTCTAATGCAAATTTTTTGTAATCGTCCCACCCCACAAAAATGTCATTTAGTAATTTCTTAGGCACATTTTTTATATAATGTGTCAAAACATCCAAACTCTAGTTTAAAAAACAAAAATCGATGATAAACTATAATGTTTCCACAACAGTCTGTCTAGGTCAGTATCCTCAAGACAAAGTTATAAATACTGTACATGGAGAACTTTTAAACAAATGCTATTTTAAAAGAATATAATTAATAAATAAAACTTATGGTAAAGGATTTATTGCATTGTTGGTGACTAGATGAGTGTTGAACTGACTGGGTAGCTTTACATGGTCATAGGAACAAATTAAGACCTGTTTAAATTGATTTCACACAATATTTCAATGAACTTTAGATTCAGCTTTTGAAAGTTGAGACATTTTAAGACTTTAAGACCCCACCTACCAAATATATGTGCATTATTTAAAAGAGTATATGTTTTTATATGGCAATTAATAGCATATTTCAGCTAACAGGAATTGTGAGATTAAGAACAAACACACACATACAGAGCGGAGAAAAAAAAAATAGTCGAGAAGTAAAGTCACCCCATCAGGCAGTTTTAATTCAACACATTCAGTTCAATCCAGCTGTAATATACCACTACTGTAACATCACAGCTCCATACAGTAACCACACATATAAATGACTGCTAGTCATTCTGATATGCTTACAGTACTCGGATCAAACGCCGCCAGCGTCCCCTTGAACACACTCGCAAAAAAGTGCAACAGTGAAGAGTCAGTGCTCGTTATTAAAAATGTAAAGATTACAACAAAAAAAAGAGAGTGTCATTTGCTATATATCTCCATTCTGCAAGCTTGAGTTTTCTGTTATTGCACAGTGTGAGAGACAGAAAACCTCAGTCATGCTAGAAAACAGTCAGCGAGTTATTGCTCTTTTTTTTTTTTTCCTAGTGTCAGCCGAATGAAAATGCTTTTTCTTTTTGGGAGGAGGAAATGGAGTTTCTCCTTATTACCATGTGCTCATGCTTTCAGAATACATATTTTATGTTTGTAAAATGTCATACAGCTGACTTATAAAGCTTTAAAAACCCGATGCCCAAATTATGAAAGATGCACAATGCAATTTCCCAAGAAAATAGATTATATTTTGATTAATTATTATACTAGATTACAATACCTAACAAGTCTTGTCGCCTATTCAGGTTTTAGGAACAACAAATAATAACTTGACTTCTAGTTGATCATTTGGTATCAGAAGTGGCTTATATGAAAGGCAAAGGCCTCTAGATTACGCTTATTTCAGCAAAATTAAATATGATCTTTATGATTTTTAATTAAGGCAGAAGGATCTGACTTTGCTAAGACAAAAGTCTCGTCACTTAACAGAAATAATGTACAGTATAGAATATAAAGTCATGCTGCAGTGGAAAAAGGAATGAATATTTTGTATGACTCCCATGAGCTTGGAGGACTGCATCCATACATCTCTGCAATGACTCAAATCACTTAATAAAGTCATCTGGAATGGCAAAGAAAGCATTATTGCAGGACTCCCAGAGTTCATCAAGATTCTTTGGATTCATCTTCAATGCTTCCTCCTTTATTTTACCCCAGACATGCTCAATAATGTTGATTTCTGGTGGCTGGGCTGGCCAATCCCGGTGCACCTTGATCTTCTTTGCTTTCAGGAACCTTGATGTGGAGGCTTAAGTATGAGAAGGAGCGCTATCCTGCTGGAGAATTTGCCCTCTCCTGTGGTTTGTAATGTAATGGGCAGCACAAATGTCTCAGGCTGTTGATGTTGCCATCCACTCTGCAGATCTCTCACATGCCCCCATACTGAATGTAACCCCAAACCATGATTTTTCCTTCACCAAAATTGACAGATTTTTTGTGAGAATCTTGGGTCCATGCAGGTTCCAGTAGGTCTTCTGCAGTATTTGTGATGATTGGGAAGCAGCTCAACAGATGACTCATGGGAAAAATCTACCTTCTGCCACTTTTCCAAATGATCAACTAGAAGTCAAGTTATTATATGTTGCTCTCACAACTGGGATCAATGACAAGACTTTGGTCAGGTCATGTAGACTGAAAGGTTAAAAACTGAAATTGCATTTTAGCACCTATTCTTCCATTTATGACAGATGTTATATAAAAAATGTTAAAGAAAACAGACTAACGTTCCTGTATGCGAGTAACCTGATATCATAGAAGCATTTCCAGATCTACATTCACTAAGTTCATCAAAAACAGTAATAAAGCTCTGTCGTAGTGCATTATCTGCTATCAAAACCGCTATTTTAACTAGTAACCACACAGCTCTCTCAGTTTCATTTCAGAGTTTTTAGCCATCCATTCCCTTTTAGTTTTATTAACGCATATGTTCGGTATTATTGTAGATTTTCTTAAGACTATGTTAAAATCATTCGTAAATCATTAATAAGGAGGGACGTGGCTTTGGAATTACACACAGTGTGAATCTCACATCATGTCTTGGTCATATTATATCCCAAAATCAAATTGGCATGGATAAATGAAGCTTTAGATTATTAAAATGTGTGCATTAAGATGTGAATTATAAAATATAAACTTTTCTTGCCTAAATTTTGGATATTTTATTTAAAAAAATGTATTTAGTATAAAATAAATGTGATACAATAAATACAAGCATGATGTTTATATTATTTGGTATTTAAATGTGACAGTAATTATTATGATTTTTACATTAAAGTAACAGGACAATGTTTTAAATGGATAGTTCACCAAAAATAAAAATTGCTTGCCATTGTTATTTTTGACAATACAAAAAGTTGAGACTGTGGAATAAAATCAATAACATGGTCAATAACGTTAAGTTTTTCTGCTTAGACTGATCGTTTCGGTTCATAAGACCTTAATGTATTGCCAGGAGTCACAGATATTAATTTAGTTTTGCCTGTAAATTTTTTTCTAGTCTCTTAAAGTGCTCATAGCCGTTTACTAGTTTTCCATAAATCACCAAAAACACATTTTCAGCTAAAAATCTTAATGATATAACTCAATTTTAAAGATGCTCAAAAGTAATTCATTCCTTAACAGGGCTGCACAATTAATCAAAAAAAAGATCACAATCTCGATTCTACCCCACACACGATCTTAATCCAGCATTTCTACAATTCAGCCAATTATATTTTCAGGAGAGAAGCAAAGAGTCTTTACTTGTCCAAATGGTGTTGAAAGACTCACATACTGTATTTATAAGGTTTAATTCACCATTCAACAAAAATGTAGTTTTTGTTTTCATGTAATGTAGTGTATTCGTAGCCATGATAAAACAAGCTAAAATAAAATAATGTTCAGTTTGTTGCACTGGGCGATCGTTTAGGAGCCGTGTGGGAAGTATGATTTGCATGTATGTTTTTTGTTCTCAGAGTGATGGCAGCCATGACATGAGCCGCACTCAGCAGTGGAGTTATGATCACGACAAGCATTTGATATGTTTTTTTTCATTCATAGCCAACACAAAGTGTTGTGCATGAAAATAAACGTGAAAGAGTGTTAGTATGACTACTCTTGCCTATATAAGGATGAATATAATGCAAGAAGGAATCTGATAATGATAAATGTCTTATTTTACCAGTGAATAAATATGATCTAATAATGTTAGCAATGAAAGATTGCAAGCATATTTCTCAAACATAATAATTCAAATTCAGAATTATGAATAGCTGTATTTTGATGGCATCACTTTAATGTGCATTTTTGACCAGGACAAATGAAAAGTCTATTTAAGTCCACCATTCCAAGTCCATACAAAATGAACCATTTTCACTAACAGTAGACCGACACATAGGCCTAATATGATTACTCTTGTTTTACCATATTTTTGAGAAATAATAATAATAATAATAGCTTACTCATATTACCTTTATTTTACATCCACAGAATTGTGAGAAAATCGTGAACTTTATTTTAAGCAAAATAATTTGTGATTCTCATTTTAGCCAGAATTGTGCAGCCCTATTCCTTAATATAGTGTAATTTATTTAATGCATTACAAATAATCAAATTTTATTTATTTAAAATATATTATATGTTTTATATATTAATGCATGATAAAGTATCATTTCTTTCATTTGATTCTGGGATCCAGTTCTGGTCAGATTTTGTGAGATTCACCAAACAACTCACTGAAAGCAGCATCACATATTTGGCTTTTAGGCAGCCGTAACCCTGGACCAGCAGTCCTGTGACCTGGTAAAGACAGAAGTGTGAGTGTGTGTGTCTGTGTGCGTGACTTGTTTTTCCTATGAAGAGCAGTCACTTCCGTTGCAGACCTCTGGCATCTCTATGCTCAGCTTGTACTGGACCTTCTTCGAGACAAACCTGTAAACAGAAAGAAGAACAAACCTTGAGGTATGTTTACATAAAACTGTTTTCTTCTAAAAATGGTAAACATTTTATTGGCCGTTGACTTATATGATATTTTGGGGCCCTGAAAATACAAACCCCTAAAAATGTGTTTGTCTATTTATTTATATAGCACATTACAGGTAACACAGTAGCTTCAAAGTGCTGAAAAATACAAAGTAAGACCTAAAAACAAACAGACAACATTAAAACATGCCACCAATGGGTAAGACTTTATTTTGATGGTGCCTATTGCACATTTTATTGACTAAAAGTTGCATCGCAACTACAGTACAAGCCAATTACTTCTCATTTGAGTATTAGGCCCCGTTTACACAATCGCGTTATAAGCAATGACTGTAAAAAATATGGACTACGCGACAGCCCCTTTTCCCATTGAACGCCTTGAGGGCAAAACGCCTGCTTGACGGGCACAAACTGTCGCAAAAGACTGCTGAAATTGGAGCCTTGACATGCGCAGAAGGACTGTCTGATGGAGCCAGAGGAGGAGCCGCGAAAATGAGCGGAGTCGAGCTTCCAACCAAACGCTTTATGTAAAATCAACCACGCCCCCCGAACTTCTCAGCATGCGTTTGCTGTCATATCAGCACAAATGGATGTAAAAACGTTAACAAATATGAGGGTTTTATATATTCAATCGCGCATAACCTATTCGCGGCGTCGTGGGCTGATTCCGGCTCTCATGCGGCAGCGCCAGCTCGCTTGGCCGCCGCATCTGGCTCGATTGACTCGGGCTGGAATCGGGCAGTGAGTCCAGGCATCCGGAGTAGGTCCAGCAGAGGTAGTCAGTCTGAACTCTGAGGGGTAAGTCTCCGGCAGGCGAGAATCTAGCCGGAACTGGACCGAGTGTGTTTTGCTATCTGGGTGGTTAGGCGTGTATCAGCAAACTAATAAAGCCCGAAAAAAGCCCTGACCTTAGCGAATGAACAGGATCCACCAGGATCATGTATGTCAGAAACTGTAGTTTACTGCTGAACTCATTTTATCATGGTAAGATAACACAGAAATCGAATAATAACACTTCAGTCTTCTGCCGAAGCTCAGACGCGCTGCTTTGAGAAACTGTCAATCACAGCTGTCAATCACGATGACACGCCCAGCATTAAATTACTGCTAAAAACAAACTGTTTACAAAAATGAGGATCTGCACCTATTTCAGCACAATAACCAGTGCCTTAATCGACCAGAACCATCTTTCGGGACATTTTATTGCAAGTGTAATATTTTTTTTTATTTGGGCTCAAGTCTCCTTCATTAACACGGAGGAGGCGGGCTTTATGACTTGTACTGCAGCCAGCCCCCAGGGGACGATCTAACGGCCGAGACCTTCACTCAAACGCAGGCTTGCGGCACACTTGGTTATAAGTTTTACTATGGTTACGCCATCCGTTCACACTACACCCAAGATTTCGAGCGCCAAAACGGAGCGTTTTATTATTTTAATCTGAAAGAAGGAGAACGAAAAGCTTTATTTTGAAAGAAACCTTTATTTCTTTTGTTGGCATATCTTTGTTTGTTAAATTGTATTTAATTAAATTCGGAAAAGTAATTTTGTACCAGATTGGTTGTGTTTATTATTTATATTAATTGGTATGAGGTTATGAGTTTCTGTTTAGGGTAAATTACAAATTAGAGCAATCTAATTGATAAGAATTCAGGGCTCTTCCAACTCCATAAGGAAAGGGTGCTAAATTTAGAAGATATAAACATCTAAGATTGCATTTAATCTTCTGACCAATCAGCTGCTTTCTAGTATCGGACATGCCCCACCCCATCAAGACTCTTCTCATTTGATGAGCTTGAGCTTGAGCACTCTCACTGGCAGAGCTGTGAGAAAAACAAAACACCATTGGCTGTTTTTTTTTAAAGGGGAGGAGCTACTCTATGTCCTGCCCTGTCTTTGTGTTTCAGTTCAGATTACAACAAACATTGCACAAAAATGCACATTTCAAAGCAAATCAACAGAGCTTAAAAAGAAAACTTGTTTAAAAATCCATTCAGCTGATCTCCGGGTCTAGTTGAGCATAGATCTTTGAATCCGATTAAACCAATAACATCTCGTTCAAAAATGCCCAAAAAAGTTTTGATAATTTTCCTATTTAAAACTCAACTCTTCTGTAATCACATCATGATGGAAAAATGAAAAGTTGCTATTTTCTAGCATCTGCTGCAGCCATGACACAGCAACAAAGTTCCTTGATTATTATGCTGGAATAAAAGATTTTGTACTTTTATTTAAAAGATTATATGACATTTAAAAATTTATTTGAAAAAGATTTTATAATATTGTTATTTCCCCCAATTTAATACAGTACTTTCAGAATCACCTCTGTTTGAAATAACACAATCTATTCCTGTTTAAATGAAATAAGCTGCAGGTCGAGCAGGTTTAAAATGACAGATATGTTGCTATGACAACAACAAAACTACACTGGATCATTTCAAATAGTCAATCAAATTCGCATACAAAGAATGTTTTTGTTTTTTGTTTTTTTTTATGAAACTGGGATGTTGTCATCTATAAGCCATTTCAATGTGGTGATGTCATTGGTGCATGAACATTTCCTGCTAGTTATCAAACAATTTCATAGCTGTAACAAGAGGCAATTGGTGATGGGAAGTTCAGATCATTTTACTGACTTGGATTTTTGAGTCTTGTTCATCGAGGTGAACGAATCTTTTTTCGAGTCATTTCGTTCATTTGGTTCAATTTGCCAAAATATTAGTAAAATGTTACGAATTGCTTCCAAACACATCTACAACTAGCCCAAAAGGTTGATCACACGACAAATAAGTCATAAATAGAATACTGTAAGAAGGAGAAAATAATAGATCAATGTTTACCTGCTGTTTTGTCTATGAAGGTATTGTTGTGTCTTTGCTCAGCTCAGCTCTTCATGTCTTCAAATGTCAGGGGTTTGTTCACATTACACTGACAGTCACATATAATCTTAACTAATGTACACAGTCTGAGTCGATAGGAGCCATGAGAATTAGTTCACCTTTCATCACGTGACAGAATGACTCAAACCCGAGGACTCGAAAGATAAACGGTTCAATTCTTTTTCCGGCTCTAAACGCATATGATTGGTCCGTGAGGAACGATTGACTCAGACCCGATAGACGACTCGAGAGATGAACGGTTCAATTCTTTTTCCGGCTCTAAACGCATATGATTGGCCCCTGATGAACGAATGACTCAGACCCGATAGAGGGCTCGAGAGGTGAACGGATCATTTCATTTTCTGGCTCTAAACGCATATGATTGGCCCATGAGGAACGAATGACTCAGACCCAATAGACGACTCAAGAGATGAACGACTCAAGAGATGAACGGTTCAATTCTTTTTCCGGCTCTAAACGCATATGATTGGCCCATAATGAACGAATGACTCAGACCGAATAGAGGACTCAAGAGGTAAACGGATCAATTCTTTTTCCGGCTCTAAATACATATGATTAGCTTCTGCCTTTCTGCGATGAACAACTCAAAAGACTTGAAATGAACGATACCACCTGCACAAACGTGCGCACGCGCGGATAAACGAATCACTCCCTGAGAGGACTCGTAGTTCCCGAATAATATTGAAGATTCGTTCAAAATGAACGAATCGTTCATGAATTCAATCATAACTTAATATTAAAACAAAATGGTCCCTCAAAATGGTCTATAAAAAATATACAGGAAACACTTTACATTGTTGGTTTAAAAGAAAACAATAAAAGATCTTATGGAGGGAAGTACAAACCTGGAGAAGGAGTTGTCGAAGATAAGTGTGTATTGTCCAGGGTTTCTGACCTTTAGCTGACCCTGAATTGTTTCCTTGTGAGATCTACATCTGGTCAGAGGAATCAGAACCTGAAAAACATCAACCTGCTTTCAGGATTCATTCATCTGAAAAAAGCTACAAATGATCACAAATATCAATGACCAGGACATCATAAAATAACAAAAGCTATTTAGTAAAAGTTTTTTTTTTTTCTAAACAGCACCTGACTTTATCCTTACTGACTTTGCTTCTAAAAACACAAGATGCTGTGCTCAGAAATATTTTAACAAAGCGCAGCGTAGCACGAGGTCCAAGTGATGCGATATTATTAACATGATGTAATAATTACATCAAGAATCTATTAGAAATAGGTAAACAATGAGTCATGATAAGCACTTCAAGATACATAACATAGCCACAATGAGCAACTTCACCATGATATAATGGTATATAAAATAGTTGTCTTGACCCAATTTTTACTATAAAAAGAAATCTGCAATGGTTGTCCTGCATCTGAGCTCTTCTGATTGGTCTATTTCCTTTGGACCTGACAGTGATGAGCTGCACTGCATGTGAAACTTGACACGGCATCAAAAATGCAACACTCATGTGCTTTACAAGATGCAAGCCTAATGATCACATGTCTCTCCATCACATGCTTACATTAAAAACAATAGAAAACTTGCACTGGAGAGGAAAAATACATTCAGTGTGAACGACCCCTAATTCTCTTATTATAAACAGTTAAAAGCAAAATTTGCAGCCTCCATCAATCAAATATTTCCCAAGTGATGTTAAGCACATTATTAAAAATAATTGTTTTAATAACTGATTTATTTTGCCTTTGCCATGATGACAGTACATAATAATTTACTGGTTATTTTACTATATAGTGTAATTCAGTTTTACGTGCAAAACTTAGTATTAATTTATTAGGATAACTTGGCAAGTTAGGTTAATTAGGATACAGTATTGAACAAAGATACTGTATAGATACTGTAAAGATACCCCCCCCCCCAAAAAAAAAATTACCATTTCTGAAGGGGGTTAATAAAATTGGCCTTAAATATATATTAACGGTGCTTTACATGAACACCCGCCAAATGCGGGTAGATTTCGGTTGTGGCGGGTTAGACAGCCACTCCCACTAGCCACTTTGGCAGGCTGAAACTTTTTTTAAGTGGCTAGTGCTCGGTCGACATCACTAGATCAGTCTGTTTATGACTGTTTGTCTATATGCGTGCAAATGTGATCTTAGAATCGAGAAGCAGCACGCTTGAAAAAAACAGCTTTTCACAGGAGCAAAAGAAAGTCGTGGAATAACGAATGAGAAGATCACGCACACGGTGGGACAGGTTTTCCTCACTCACTGACGAGGGCTTTAGTGTCGTGTGATTTGATGAGCGCGAGTGTTTAAAAGCTCCTGTGCCGTTTCCTCACTTGAACCAACCGTGCCTGGAAACGAAACTAGTGCAATGCTCGTGCACCCACAGTCCTTCAAGGGCTTGAGATTCTTTGTAAGCAGCAGCAGTTGTTGTCGCTTTAACCATTTTTTTTAACATATTATTAATTGGCTTAACATTACCCGTGTGTGCGGCATCATCCTTTCATTATCGCGCACAGAATGTATTTCACCCACTTTCTTTTGCTTGCTGTTATTTTTGTGTATATGGTTTAATCATCATCCTTTACAATAATATTGCTTTAATATGTTGTTGTATGCATAGTTAACTGGTGATCTGGGATCTTGAGCCAGAACAGACCACTGTGCATAGGTTTAGATGCATGAGAATATCTATTTAAATGTCAGCTGTTTTGTTGAATAAATAGTGTATGTATACAGCAGTATTTTGCTTATTTTGATAGATTATTTAAAATTTGTGGCAAGGAAATAATTAGTTTGGTGTGGCCAGAGAAAAAAAAGTAAATCCTTATTGTGCTGAGCCCTGAAAAGTCCTGTGAAAGAAAACTAATTGCAATGCGTCCCTTTTTTTTTTAAAAGAATAACCCATTTGTTCATGCTCATTGAGTAAGCTCATAAACAAAAAACAGTTAAATGAACGAGGAGGCAAGTGGAAAAAACTAAATCTAAATGAAGTCATTTTAGCATGCCGCAACCCATGCCAAAGTCAAATTTATGCATATAAAATATATTTGCCCAAACAAAATTGTGGCTAGTCAAAATGGCGAGTGGCTAGTAACAATGGAAAACTACAAGTAAAAAAGTTATTGTCAAGCCCTGTGTATTAACAACTGTATTATTCCAGCCAAAAAAAAAGAAATAAAAGTTTATCCAGAAGAACCAAATATGTAACTTGACATATTATGAAAAAAATGTCCTTGCAACACGGGAAATATATATATATATATATATATATATATATATATATATATATATATATATATATATATATATATATATATATAAATATATATATATATATATATATATATATATATATATATATATATATATATATATATATATATATATATATCTGATACCGTTACATCCCTAATAAATTTATATATATATATTGGGGAAACGGTATCAGAATTTCGCGGTACGGTAATACCTCGGTATGAATGTCACGGTACGGTATTTATTGAATCATTTACAGGAAAAACAAAACTTTTTAAAAAAATACTCCAAAAAAGTGCCAAAAGTGTCAATGACATACAAATTAGTCATCTATCTGTAAGCTTTGAAACAGGAACTTCAATTTTAATAACAAAAAATTATTAAACCATGTAAAAAAATAATTTTAATAAGTTTCAATTTAGTATTGTTGAAAACTCATCACATTCAACATTTAATCACTTACTCACTTAGATAGAGATGGGTTTAAAGGAAAATTATCATATAACTATAATCTGGTAAAAGCTGGTATCTCTGGGCATTTACAATGTCCCCTGCAACAGAAAAAAACCCTCTCATTTGGGACTGAGGTTTCTGGGACAGAGATATGACTTGGCCCAGGTTGACAGCAGTGGGTAACGCTGTGCATTGTCTTTCCCCCACTTGAGAGGACAAACCATGAGTGAGATAGAGATCTCTTTGCGGTACAAGTCAATGTCTGCATCAATCTGAACAGTGTGCTGTGTTTCTGCAGTCCCCATGACTGTTATTAGTCGTATTCCCCGACTTGCAGGCACGTGCACACATAAGGCTCAACCTGTGCAGTGCACATGCCCTTTTTAGTCTTGGATAGAAAATGCTCTTCCAAAATGATCAAAAGTGCCCCCACGACGCGACACACCCTCCGTCCCGCCCTTCAGTAGGCGCGCGACAACACCGCTTTTGAGTATGCGCGCTCAACCCCCCTCCCCGCTTTACAGTACGCGCGCGACACCACAGCTGATCAGAACGCGCGCAACAACACCGCTATTCAGTACACGCGCGGCGACAACACCCGATTTAGGTTCGATCATTTCCAGCTCTTTTTCATCCCCGCAACAAGCAGCACACTCCATTTTCACATTACTAGATCTGTAGCGACAACAGACCGCAAATGATGATGGCCACGCCTAGGCTGATGGGAATTGTAGTTTCCGCTACCTCCCGTTCGCTTCATTCGCCTGAGCAAATTTTCTCAGAAGACCTATAGTTTTATCGAGTCATGCGACTACGGTAATATCGAAAAAAATTGCTATTGCGGTATGACGGTATTTACCGTTACATCCCTAATATATATATATATATATATATTAAAAAAAAAATATATATATATAAATATATTATATATATATGTATAAGTATGTGTGTATATATATATATATATATATATATATATATATATATATATATATATATATATATATATATATATATATATATATATATATATATATGAAGAATAAACATTTCACAGGAGTGAATAAAATGAGATTTGTCACCAAAATCATTCCATTTGACGAAACGCAGAGAAAGCTGTGGCCGAATTAAGAAATCACCCCAGAGTGGATGAAAACATCATGAAAAGCACACATTATACTAAATAATGCTGATTTATTTCTGAATGTTACCTTGGCCTGTTCTAGAGGCGTATCTGTGGTCTCTCTGTAGACCACGCTGAAGGCGATGCTCTTGGGTTCAGAGGAGAAGGTCCAGCCGATCGAAGGGCCCGGATGTGCAGCGCTTATGAGAATTACACTGTAACAGCTGGACTTGATGAACAGCTCTTTGGATTTACTGCCAAAATGCATCACGTCATCCACACTGAATGGCACAGACAGCCTGTGAAAAACAACACTAACATTAACACTATTGATCATGGGAACACTGACAGGTTATTTGCATGAATAATACGATAATACCATAAACTTCATATTAACATTTATTCATTCATTTTCCTTCAGCTTAGTCCCTTAATAATTAGGGGTCGCCACAGTGGAATGAACCAACAACTTATCCAGCATATGTTTTACACAGTGGATGGCCTTCCAGCTGAATCCCAGTACTAGGAAACACCCATACACTCACATTCACACACACACATTAAGTTTATTAAAGTCACTTATACTGCATGTCTGTTGGGGAAACCAGAGCACCCGCAAGAACCCCATACATATCAAAACTCTTTCTGCACTGTAGAAAAAAGGCTGAGTCCCACACAATTCATTCATGTTGTCCCAACACGAATCGATTGAGTTGACTTCTTTGTTTTTTACAAATTTAAGTGGATTGAACATAAAGCATTAAAGTCATCCCAAAGAATCTCAAGAATTATGTTGTTTTAGCTCATTTTATATATCTAGTAGGGCGGCACAGTGGGTCAGTGGTTAGCACTGTCGCCTCACAGCAAGAAGGTCGCTGGTTCCAGTCTCGGCTGGGTCAGTTGGCATTTCTGTGTGGAATTTGCATGTTCTCCCCGTGTTGGCGTGGGTTTCCTTCAAGTGCTTCGGTTTCCCTGAAGAAACTAAATTGGGCGTAGTGTATGTGTGTGAATGAGTGTGTATGGATGTTTCCAAGTGCTGGGTTGTGGCTGGGCGGGCATCCGTTGTGTAAAACATATGCTGGATAAGGTTGCAGTTCATTCCACAGTGGCGACCCAAATTAATAAAAGGACTACGCCGAAGAGAAATAAATATGTAGTCTGAGTAAGCAGCAAAACAAATTTTGAGTGTGATTTTGATTGTAATGTAAAAGCTGCACCTTTGATAGTTATTGTGAAAAGTGTTATACAAATAAACATGAATTGAATTGGATAGAAAAATCAGAAGGGCATCAGGACCCATCATTAGCAATGTCTGTCTCACTCACGTCCTTTCTCCAGATTTCAGCAGGCAGATCTCTGAATCCTGAACGGAGCCAATCAGCTCGTCTGAATCTTCTGTGCTGGTGACATCACTGCTGCTTCTGCAGACATGCATGCGTTTACATTCTATTCCTCGTCACACACAAACTTAATTACAAAAAAAAGAATCAGAGAAGCAGTTGGCTAAACAAAGCCAACTAGATTCACTTTTATGTTTATACACTGAGATACACTGACAGGCACCATGTGTTCACATCCAATTTGCTCTGATGAATACAAATAAATCCAATAATGAAACAGAGTTTAACTCAGCAGGAGCTTATTTAATTGTGTCTGTTACTTTAGCATGAATTCAGTGTGCTGCGTTTAACAAGACAGGTGTGTGTGTATGCGAGTGTGTTAGTGAGTGTGTGTGTATGAGTCTCACAGCTGTTGTGTCTCTGGTGAAAGCGCAGTGGTGTAGGATGACGAGTCGCTGTCATGAACGCGGTTCACTTCATCTTCTGTGATGATGTCATACGCCATGTCGTCAGGTCGAGGGGACTTTAGTATCCCTTTGAGAAGAACAGACACATTACACATGGAAATACAGAGCTCAGCATGTACAAGTACACCCCTCACAAATCTGCCTTTTAAACTCGTATTTTTAATAGGAAGCTGTACAATATTAGATTTGTGCATTTACATTAGATTTGTCGGTACTGAAGCCAAATCTGGAGCTTATCTAACAAAATAACTCACGATAAGTCCAAAGATTAGTACACCCAAATTTATGTGAGAGAAAAATATTCAATACAAATTTTAAAAAGAGGAAAAGTCAAGAGAAGCAAAAAAAATTGACAAATTTAGCTGAAATTTTGTAGGTTGTAATTTTTTCTTGCTTGAATTTAATTACATTGTATTATCTTTCAATTTCAAAATATGTTGGGTGACTAAAATAATATTTTAATAAATATATCTGTTTAATAAATTTAATTCAATTCAATTCATGTTGATTTATATAGCGCTTTTAACAATTATTAAACTGTAACTACATAAATGTTGCACAAATTTAATAAAAATTGACAAATTTAGCTAGAATTTAACAGGTTGTAAATTTTATTGCAATATCTTGCTTGAATTAATTTAATTTTATTATCTTTCAATTTCTAAATATGTTTGGTGACTAAAACAGTATTTTAATAAATATATCTGTTTAATAAATTCATTCTAATTCAATTGATGTTTATTTATAAAGCGCTTTAAACAACTTAAATCAAGGGGTTCCCAAATTTTTCAGCCCGCGACCCCCAAAATAACAATGTCAGTGACTCGCGACCTCCATTTTTCAAGGTGATTATACTGTAACTACATAAATGTTGCACAAATTTAATAAAAATTGACAAATTTAGCTGAAATTTTGTAGGTTGTACATTTTTATTGCAATATCTTGCTTGAATTTATTTAATTGTCTTATCTTTCAATTTCTAAATATGTTAGGTGACTAAAACAGTATTTTAATAAATATATTTGTTTAATAAATTTAAATCAATTCAATTCATGTTTTTTTATATAGCGCTTTTAACAACGTAGATCAGAGGTTCCCAAATTTTTCAGCCCGCGACCCCCAAAATAACAATGTCAGTGACTCGCGACCTCTATTTTTCAAGGTGATTAAACTGTAACTACATAAATGTTGCACACACAACTAAAGGCATATATAAACATGAGCAAATTGACAACATAAAAATGCAACAGTATATTAACCATATAATGTTTTTTAATAGTAGTTTATTAATTTAATTACATTTTAATATAAAAATTAAAGGCTGATGGCTGATGGATTTTTATTTGTATGTTGTTGTTTCTTTAACGCAACGAGTAACTACCTTCTGTGGATTATGATTAGAATATGGTAATTCAAATAGTTTAATAAAGTTTATTTGAGTTTTGGAAATCACCAAGCAGTGGCGCAGTAGGTAGTGCTGTCGCCTCACAGCAAGAAGGTCGCTGGGTCGAGCCTCGGCTCAGTTGGCATTTCTGAGTGGAGTTTGCATGTTACCTCCGGGTGCTCCGGTTTCCCCCACAGTCCAAAGACATGCGGTACAGGTGAATTGGTTAGGCTAAATTGTCCTTAGAGTATGAGTGTGTGTGTGAATGTGTGTGTGGATGTTTCCCAGAGATAGCGGCTGGAAGGGCATCCGCTGCATAAAAACTTGCTGGATAAGTTGGCGGTTTATTCCACTGTGGCGACCCCAGAATAATAAAAGAGACTAAGCTGACAAGAAAATGAATGAATAAATGAAATCACCAAGCGAACCCTTGTCATTGTCCCACAACCCCCAGGGGGTCCCGACCCCCACTTTGAGAACCGCTGATGTAGATTGTGTCAAAGCAGCTTAACATAGTTTTAGTAAAGTTCAGATTTCAGAGTTGAAGTTCAGTTTAGTTTAGTTCAGTGTGGTTTAAATTTCACTGCTGAAAGTTCAAACACTGAAGAGCAAATCCACTGAAGCGCAGCTCCACAAATCCCAATCCAAGCAAGCTAGAGGTGACAGTGGTGTGGAAAAAAAACTACGAAATTGACGAAGAAGGGAAAGAAAAAAAACCTTGAGAGAAACTAGGCTCTGTTGGGCACGACCCTTATTATTTTGGCCAAACTTCCTGTGCGGAGCTGCAGTCTAGTTTAGTTTAAAAGCACCAAAATACATTGCTTATATTCACTGAGAAATAGATAAAAATATTAATTTTCTTATATTCACTGAGAAATAGATAAAAATATTAATTTTCTTAATAGGGTGTACTTAGTTATGCTAAGCACAAGTGCATGAAGTATTAATTAGCATTTTACATTAGAATTTTTTTTTTTAAATGTTCACAAAATGTCAGGTGTGCTTAGAACAAGTATGTGAAGTTTGGAAGAAAAAAAAAATGCAAAAACACTCTTGTGTGTCCCTTTACATGCAGACGCACCACTGCTCCTGCCCGTCACCTGAAGAGGGCGGAGCCTTTATTCCTCAGGTATTTAGACAACTACAACAAAAAGTCTTGCTGATTACAGTAGGTTAGTTAAAGGTGCTGTATGCAGGTTTTTGTTTCTTCTAAAAGTATAAAAATATAATATGTTTGCAGATATTAAAGAAACATGCTAAGTGAACATTCTTGTTTATCTGAAAAACAATGCTGAAGTCAGATATTCTGACTTGAAAATGTGTTTTCTGTGTCGTAACGGCTGTCTTTGTTTAGCTTCTTTTAACCGGCCCAATGCCAGTTAAGCCAATTTTAATGTATGTGTGTAATGTAGGTGTATCAAAAACAACGTATTTCATTCATTTACTCATTCATTCAGAAAGGCTCTTAAAGCATGCGCCCGTGACCAAAATGTGACTTCCAGTGGACAGTAGCAGACACCAAAATGAGACGCAGATTCAGAGTTCCACATGAGGTTATTAATTAGCAAATAATATGAATATTATGAATACAGGTGACGCAGTGGCGCAGTAGGTAGTGCTGTCGCCTCAAAGCAAGAAGGTTGCTGGTTTGAGCTTGGGCTGGGTCAGTTGGTGTTTCTGTGTGGAGTTTGCATGTTCTCCCTGCGTTCGCGTGGGTTTCCTCCAGGTGCTCCGGTTTCCCCCACAGTCCAAAGACATGCGGTAAAGGTGAATTGGGGAGGCTAAATTGTTCATAGTGTATGAGTGTGAATAAGTGTGTATGGATGTTTCCCAGAGATGGGTTGCAGCTGGAAGGGCATCCGCTGCATAAAAAATATGCTGGATAAGTTGGCGGTTCATTCTGCTGTGGCGACCCCAGATTAATAAAGGGACTAAGCCGAAAAGAAAATGAATGAATTAAGAATGTATACATTAGGTGATCAGGTTACATTGTAACCCTGTGTCCTAAAAACACGCTATGTGATGAGATTTGCAGTGATAAGCAATTTGGCTGTTTGCGCCAGACAAAACAAAACAGAAACATTCAAATACAGCCATTTAGAAGCACAGAATAGTGCACTCACTACACAACCAAATAGTATGATCTAATAAATATGATCAGTTCCAGCTCGCATGTCAGCCTGCCTGTCGGACATTTCACACTGGATGAAAGATCATCATCTTTAGCTTAACCTCGTGAAAACATAAATGCTTGTAGTTTCTGCCAACCCGACTCTACAGCATAACTTTTCAATCCAGATGGATGGGGCAACCATTACTGCATCCAAAATGGTGAAAAGCCTTGGAGTAACGATTGATGACCGACTAAACTTCTCTGACCACATTTCTAGAACTGCTCGATCGTGCAGATTCGCACTCTATAACATCAGAAAGATCTCTACTAGCGGGGCTTCCAGCTAACTCTATGAAGCCTCTTCAGCTGCTCCAGAACGCAGCAGCACGAGTGGTCTTTAATGAACCTAAAAGAGCACTTGTCACTTTGCTGCTCATCCGTTTGCACTGGCTGCCAGTTGCTGCTCGCATCAAATTCAAAGCTCTGACATTTGCCTATAAAGCGACTTCTGGCTTTGCTCCTTCTTATCTGCTCTCACTTCTGCAGATTTATGTGCCCTCCAGAAACTTGCGTTCTGTAAATGTACGTCGCCTCGTGGTTCCATCCCAAAGAGGGAAGAAATCCCTTTCCCGAACTGTACTAAAAAAAAATAATAATAAATTACGAATGCTTCCCTTTTTAGACTTTACAGACCTAAAACCTGCCTATAGCACTTATTCATTGTTGCTCTTAGTTGTGTAAATTGCTTCCTTGCCCTCATTTGTAAGTCGCTTTGGATAAAAGCCTCTGCTAAATGACTAAATGTAAATGTATCTAAATAATACATATTAAACCTCTTTAACATTATTAAATGTAGATGCTGAGTCACTGATATGTGATGGTTTTGAGTTACAGTAATGAAGTTCAATTTTAAATGGTTTATTTTATTTTCAAGATCTGAGGTGAATCTGCTGCTGCTTTCAGTAGTATGGCAACAAATGTAAATGTAATTTTAAAAAATACCTCTTGTATGTCTATCATTACATTTTATGAAGTCATAAACAAAAAATACTATCTTCTCTGTAATATAACCATTGAAAGTGCACACACAAAAGACACATGCATATTCAAAGGAACAGGAAAAAGTAGCTGACACTGAATGCCATGCAGTCAATTTGACCATTATAGCTTTTCAATGTAGAAATACCCATTTGGTGTTTTGCAATTTTAATAAAACATTTTTAGAATTAAATACACATTTAGAAAAAGTTAGGGTACTGTAGTTATATGGATTTTGTTTTAACAAATGTAATAAATAAATTTATTTTTTAAAAAGGTCAAAATTGACACTAGAATCCATAGTTCTAGCGTTGTGACATTTACAATGATTTAACAGTCTGCAAAACCACATCAAATTGCCTCTGCAGTGTGCATGTTGTTTTAGCACTCACATGGGACACCTGGAGTGCTGGTTTGATTAGGGCTTGATATTGGGCTGTAGGTTGAGTGTGAAGGACTGCCCTGATCCGCCTGTTGGCGCTCACTGTGAGTCGAGCAGCTCTTACAACAGCGATCCTTACCACCAAAACTGCAGCAACTGTAGCAAAACGGACGTCCACAAAACCTGCCAAAAAATATCATGCAGATAATATACAATTGTTCAAAAATTTGTGATCAGTATTTTTTTTCTTTCAAAGAAAAGAATATTTAAATTCAACAAGCATGCAAAAAAACTAGTTGGGACTTGCCGACTGTTTGTAAATTCAAGACTGCATTTCCTAACGTTAAACTATGTACACTCAACTTCTGATTAATAATAATACCCATGTTAAGACGAGGACTTTCTAAATTAGAAATTAAATTGAATTCTTTTTCATCTGTAAAGATATTTCTGTATTGCTGTAAATCCTGCATGTTTTAAGCAATGTTTAAGCGAGGCACACAACTGACACACTCTGTTTAGTAAAAGTTTATTCTTACACACCCTTAATGCTTTTGCGCCCTGCGCTTTGCGCATGGATCGTCACAATAAAGGCCTGAAAGACCAGAGTGCAGTATGATCAAAGGTGGACAAAGGACTCTTAACCTTAGGCATTTGTATGGCATGTTTTTGGACTGGAATGTGTCTCGCTTGTTCACCTGTGATCGGATCAAGCAAAATGTGTCTTATTACTGTGTAAACAGGACAGCATAAGTCATGTTAAATTCGCCGTCTACGCAGTTTCATCAAACTAGCTTACATAGGGTGCGTGATAGCCTTGGTTGAAAAGCCACAAACTGGAGCATGCAGGCGTGTATTGACGAAAATAAAAAGGCGCTTAAATTGTTCAATGACAACAATAATTTAGATTGTGCTGCAAAACACAGTAAAACAAAAGTAACGAGCCTGATTCAAAAATGTAAGAAGTAGAAAATACAGATATTTGTGTAAAAATGTAAGAAGTAAAAGTAAAAAGTTGTCAGAAAAATAAGTAGTAATACCAGAAAAATCTACTTAAGTACAGTAACAAAGTATTTGTACTTAGTTACATTCCATCTTTGGTGTAAACTTAATTCAAATGTGCTTGATAAATAAAATTGACGTACTATTACATTTCATTTAGCTGAAGCAAATGCTAGAAAAATATCATTTACAACAGGTGTCTAAAACAAAACCAGACCATTTCTGCAAAAATTTCCCCCTGACCTGCAGTTGTATCTGCGCAGCATCCAGCTGAACTGGCTCTTGCAGCTCAGGCAGTGTGTGACGTCTCTGTCTGTCTGCTCCTCAGCTCTTCGTTTCTGCTCAAACTCCAGAGCGTCAGACTTCTGCCACAAAGCATCTTTCTCCCTACAGGGGGAGCCAGAGGTCTACGATCAGAGGCTTGCAACATTTTAGCATTATAAAGCACTTTCAAATGTATTTCTTTGGTTTCCAGAGAACATACTGTCAAATGTGTTAGAAAAACATGAGCAAAACCGCATTAACAGTTTTCACAAGTCATCACACATTCAGTGGAACGCCTCTCTGACAGGAACATGAGGGTTTTAAAAACGGGTGCAGGTGCAGTATATAGATCTTGAGAGCACGAAATTTACAGTTTATGATCATAAATGTCTGTTTCTGTTGATATGTGATCCAAATATTTGTAGCTTGAAAAAAAAATGTATACAGTATACTATACATGATTATACCATTATTTGATAGAGAATGTATAGAGCAGTGGTTCTCAAAGTAGGGGTCGAAGCCCCCGAGGGCCCGAGGGGTCGTGAGACAATGAAGGGGGGGTTGCCTGGTGATTTAAAAAAAAATCGATTTATTTTTATTAAACCATAAGATTTACCATATTTTACCCATAAACTACTGAAGGGAAAATATATATGTTGTTATAGTTACTATATACTATATAGTTACTATATAGTTACTATAGTAGCTTATAGTTAGTTACTAGTTCTATTAGATTGCAGCCCCTAAGGTAATTACATTATATTAAAGACACAGCAATAGCATGAGATGCAGCAGATTGATTTTATAACACCAGGTTAACACCAACTTTCTGGCCCATTTACAGCACTGACATATATAAAAAAAATTAAACGAAGAATAGACTTGGGTCTATTGTTGTGTGTGCGCAATTGCATGCAAGGTTTCTGTATTTATAACCACCTCAGAGGATATTGGGGGTCACGAGTCACTGGCATTGTCATTTTGGGGGTCGCGGGCTGAACTGTTTAGGAACCCTTGGCATAGAATTTATTAAAGGGATAGTTCACCCAAAATGCAAATGTACTTATTCAAACACACACACACACACACACACACACACACACACACACACACACGCACGCACGCACGCACGCACGCACACACACATCCACACACACACATTTTATTCTGTTCAACACTAAAGAAGATATTTAGGAAAAAGCTGAAACCTGCAACCATTGATTATTGTAGAATAAACAAAAACCACAGAAGTCAATGGTTACAGGTTTACAACATTTTTCAAAATATCTTTTTTTGTGTTCAACAGAATAAAGAAAGTCAAACAGGCTTGGAACACATTAAGGGTAAGTAAATGATGACAGAATATTTAGTTTTGGATGAACTTTCTTTTATAAATGATTACTAAGATGAATTATAAATGTTCTCTAGAAACTAATGGAAAATGACTGCTTGTGCTGTGTTTCAATGGAGATCCCAGTGTAGCTGCCATTGTTTAGTTATTTTACCTGGCAGGTCTCCGCACAGTTCATGTGACTAAAAACTATCAATTAAGGCTCTGGTATAATTTTCTAATATAAAATTTATATTCAATTTAAAGTGGTACACAGACTTCATCTTTCTAATGATGGCAAGGATGTATTCTTCTGTTGACCCTATCTGTAGAAGATGCAAGCAGTCCCCTGCTACATTGCGGTCCATTTTTTTTTTTTTTTTTTTTTGCCTGGCAGGTCTCCACACAGGTCATGTGACTGAAAACTATCAATTAAGGCCCTGGTATACTTCAAACAGAATGGAAGAACAAACGTTTTCTTTTTTTTGTTTGAGAGAAAAATAATTCTCAAAGACTTTGTGATGATATATTGTTTTTGCACATTCAGACACACCAGTGCTGCAGGAGGTAGAGTTGTACATGTGTCACGCTGCTTATGTGTAGCAGTCTACTCCTAAATACAACAACATAGGCGGCTGTGAGAGAAAAAAAAAAAAGGTTCTATAAACATGTGTTCTGCTCTATAAACTACTGCTCTGCTACTGCTCTGCTACTAAGGTCGTGTCCATGTTTTGTTTAAAAACCTATATTTTTCTCTCAAGTTTGGCCTTCCACCAACACTGTTGACATTTTTAGTAAGTGAAAATGTATCTTTTTGAAAATGCAGTCTGAAGTGGACAAAAATGGACTGTGAAAACTTTCGAAAACGATGACTCATTTTAGTCATGTGAACAATTCAGCTAACATGGTGGGACAGCATTGTAAAGGCTGATTTATACTTCTGCGTCAAGTGCTTGGCATGACCCATGGTGCCTGCCTCGTGCATAGTTGTGCATTTATACTTCTGCGTGCTGTTTGTGTTGCTCTGCAATATCACCTCCCAAACGCTAGCTGGCAGTAAGTCTTTATGTTCCTCTGTTAGAGTTGCACGATTCTAACTAAAATGAGTAAATTTTAGTATGAGTATGTGTAAAATAAAGGTATGGTAAAAACGAACATATGGCACAACATCGATAATAATATTATGTGTAGATCTACTAGTTTTTATAAATAATTCTATTCTACTTATAATAATTCTGATGTTGAATTATTATGTTTGAGATGCTTGCAATCTGTCATATTAGACAATTTTATTTCACTGGTAAAATCCGACATTTGTCATTATCAGTTTATATTCAACAATATATAGGCTAGAGTAGTTATACTGACATTGTAAACATTTATTTTCATGCACAACTGTGTGTTCGCTATGGAAGAAAAAAGATTTCACATGCTTGTCGTAATCATAACTCTAAAATGCGATTTGATCATTTAAATGAAGTGCACACTTTCGCTTTCATTTTTACTGCTAAGTGCTGTTCATACTTTGCGCGTGGCTCCCAAACGATCACTCTGTGCCACAAACTAACTATTTAAAAACTGTATTACCTGTTACTCGCAACATATGCAGGTTCTGTTCACTAAAGTAGACGCGAGCGCGTCTATCATTAAGTAGAGCGCGCGCTCCCTCTCTGTGATAACAGCTCACAGTCAGCACTTCACATCACTTGTGATTTCCCTGCTGCGATAACATCATTATATGAAGACAAAAATGACATTTTTAGGTGAATTAAACCTTATAATACTGTATGTAACTCATTCAACATCATTTGGAGGTGTCAATGTCACTGAGCAACGTGTGTGAAACAATGAAAAGACTCATGCAGCCGCCTTTGCTTCTCTCCTGAACTTGAAAATATGATTGGCAGAATCGTAGAAATGCTGGATTAAGATCGTCTAGGGGGTCGAATCGAGATCGCCGTCTTTTAACGATTAATTGTGCAGCTCTATCCTCTGTGTCAAGTTTTTTTGCGTTTTTTCTGAACGCTACAAGTAGCTCAATCTTGCTCATTCGGAGACGGGAACTGGCGGACGTGCAAAATCTTTAATCGTAAGGTAAACACAAAACAAAAGTCAACATCATCCTAGACATGAAACAATCGTTCCATCAGAGTTCTCAGCACCGCCCATACTCGCCACCACTACCAAGCCGACCAATCACAGAGCTTTTGCTACGCATCGTTGCGATGTGTAGTTGAATTTTTAGAGCGGTGCGTGTCAGCCACGTGAAGGCTATGCGACCGCGTGAAGGCTGCGATGGATCTTACGCATGTGCTCAACGCAGAAGTATAAATCAGCCTTAACGCAGATGTTTTAAATGCTGTCCGTTTTGACAGCTATATTAAAGATTAATGTCAGGAAACAAAATGTTTACTAAGAGATGCTGTTCAGTTGCAGACATGTGACGAAGTAAATAAACGGCAGGCGGCTATGACACTGTTAAAAGCGTCTGTTCGCATACACAGTGAATGAACGAAAGTGTTTTCAGTCATTTTAGTGTGGATGACGAAAATAATTAAAAATAATAGCTAGGAAATTATGACTTTTTAGATGAAAACACCATTTTCAAATTTATCTGGATTAATGTAGACGTAGCCTTATGTTTGTCCATGTTGAACTTGTTGTTCTCCTTTCTGAACTAGATTAGGAAACGAATTGGGGGGCGGAAGTAAATGCACGCCAAAGTAGGTAGAGTTCCAGAACATACCTACCAATTGCATAAACGCAACAAACCAATGGTAGCTCATAGATGTTTTGGAGTCAAAACGCAATTCCTCAAAAAGTTTTGAGTTGCCGAGATGAATACCAAAATAACGTCATTTTAGCTGGATTTAGTTTAAAATGACGTCATTTCAGTTCTTTTTTCGATTTCATTTGAAGTATACCCAGGGCTTTTATATATAACTACACAAGTCACCTTATGAGCTCAATGAGCCTCTCCTCCAGGTTTTTTTTGGTACGGTAAAGGTCATCTAGTTCAGCAGACATCTTCAGTTCGACGGCTTGCTTCTCCATTGCACTTCTGCTTAAATTCACACCCAGTTCTTGACAGGACTGCTGAGCGAGAACCAGTTCCTTCTCGGCTCTGTTATAAACAAGGATCAGGTCAGAAAGTGTTTAAAGCGACCGGAGGATTGTGAAAGTGTTGATTGCTTTGTTTAAATCATAAACGTATGAACTACCTGAAAAGCAGTACAGAAATCTCCTACCTCGACAAGTCCACTTTGAGGTTTTTAATCTGTTCCTCTTTCTGATAAATTATGGTTTCGGAGTCACCAATGAGAGCAGTAGTCTTTTCGATCATCTGACTTTGCCCACTGTTTAGAGACTGTGAAAACAAAAATATGCTTTAATATTTTGATATTTAAAAAAATCTGGTCGAAAAAACATCACTGTAGGACTGAACTCTAAGTTGCAAACCAAGCAGTTAACATTATTAACAGCATTTTAAAACAAGCATAATGAGGATTCCACACACAATACATGCTTGCATTTAAAGTTGGCATTCAAACATTTTGCTACAGATCTTTTTGTAAATATATCAAACTGTAATCAAACTGTCAGATAATGGACTATCCTGTGAAATTGCAGACTTCTGTTGCAAAATACATTATGGTATGTCAGACTTCTCCAATCATTTAGGCCACAGAGTAAAAAAAAAAAAAAAGAACCAAATTCTGTTTGTTTTTTTCCCTTCCACGTGCCACAGAGCCACAAACGTGCAAGCTAAAAGAGCACATGAATTCTGGCATTTTAAATTAGTTTCAGACCACAATCATATCTGTAAATAAACATACAGCTGTAAATAAGTATTGAACACGTCACCATTTTTCTTAGAAAACACATTTCTAAAGGTGCTGTTAACTTGAAATTGTAACCAGATGTTAATAACAACCAAGGAAATACATCTATGAAAAGAAAACAAATCTAATTAGCTTACAAATGAAGTTATTTGTAATAAAATGAAATGACACAGGAAAAAAGTATTGAACACATGAAAGAAGAGAAGGAGGTGTAGAAAAACACTGAAAGACCAGACAGCAGCTCTCAGCAGTTCTTTAGCAACCCTCTGCCCCTCCTCAGTCTAAATGAATATCAGCAGTTCAGTCTAACATCTACATTAGCAGGATGATGAAGATAAAACCAGGGTGGACATTTCAGCAAGACAGTTGCCATCCATGGATTTTTATGCACATTTTGGATATGCACATAAAAAAATCAGTTGATGGAAACGCCAAGATGCGCAAAATGTTTGAAAATGTGCATAAAAATGCATGCGCATAACTGACCCGGATAAACTTTTTATTTGATAGGAAACGATGTGCATGAACTACGATAGAAACACTTTTACCGAACAAATTCCAGTATGCGCATTAAAAACAGTCATGTGATTTTGGTATAAGAGATCATGTGATGAAAAAAAATGCATGTGAATGTGCTCAATCTGCTGGTTTGTCCATTGTAAAACATCTGAAATGTTGTTTTGGTCATGCTAAAACACCTTTACCGTTTCAGTATTAGTGTTATTATATTATTAATTACCTTCAGAATCAAAAGCGTCTGTGCTGAGTGTCTCATGCCTTCAAACACAACTGTGCATTTACTGCATGTTAAGAGGAGTCTGCCTTCTATAGAGCAAGTCATTTATTAAATGGAAAAAAAAAATTCAAATTTTAACTATTAAAATTTGAAGCCAGTTAATCAGGAAGTTTTGATTTTGTTCTCTTTGACTTGTTGGATGAAAGCGCTGCTTTATTCACACATTTTTTATGCATTAGTAATTATGTGCATAAAGTAAATTTGCATTTTTGGATGGAAACATAGATACTGATCCAAAACACAGCCAAGGAAACTCTCAAACTCTTTCAGAGAAAGAAAATCAAGCTGTAGAATGGCCCAGCCAATGACCTGACTTGAATCCAATAGAAAACACAAAATAAAGCTCAGATTTGATAAACGAGACCCACAGAAGCATCAAGATTTTTACACTTTGTTGAAAAACTCACACCTGAGCAATGCATGTGACTTCATTCTTCATATGAGAGGCGTCTTTAAGCTGCCATCACCAAAAAAGCCTTTTATATAAAGTATTAAATACATTTCAGTAGTTCTGGACATTCCTTTTTTGTTTTTACCAAAATCTGGTTGAATTCCATGTCAACAGCTCCATTAGAAATATTATTCCCAGGAAAAAACATGACATGTTCAATACATTTCCCCCCACTTTAAATATGAATTGTTGAACATGAGCATTTGCATCTGCAATGTAAGCAGACTGGATATTCCAGTCAGAACCAGTCACTCGTCACTTAAAAAACAACAGTGACAAACAATGTTAAATACTCCACTGAAGCTCGAATGCTCTTCTAATTATTCTCTGCATTAAACCCAATATTATGCTAAACTTTGAGGATGGTACAAAAGCAAAATATTAACATTCTGTCTGTGACAGAATAGTGTTGGATTCAGTTCCTTTTTTCGGCCTAAGCTTTCTTGGGTCAGTACATTTACTTTAGGTTGTATGTTTTAAACACACATGGCTTGTTTTGGTTACTTTTAAAAATCTAAGCAGGTCATCAAAAATGGATATAGTCAACAAATCGTATCAAGTCTGTTACATCAGAATATACATCAAAATACTGAAGATGTGATGCTACTTTTGTTTAATTGCATTTTAAATGGATAGTTCACCCCAAAAAATATCATCTACCAAACCTGTTTGATTTTTTTCTTCTGTTGAGCACAGGTAAATGTATACTGAAGAGTGTTAGTAAAAACAGCCATTGACTTACACACTATATATTCTTTGTTCCTACTATGAAAGTGAATAGCTGCTGGTTTCCAACATGCTTCAGAACACAGTCTCTCGTTTTGTTTTTCAACAGAAAACATTAATTCTTAAAGAGCCCATATTATGGGTTTTTGAAAATTCCCCTCCATGTAGTGTGTAACACAGCTCTAAGTGAAGTGAAGTATCCAGCTAAGGCTTAAATCTGTAAGAATACAGTGTTTAAAACGGTTGATTCATCTATAAAAGAGTCGACTCATAGTGCTTCAAACGAGTCGCCTTGATACCGACTCATTAGGTGTTTCGCCATGACGTACGAACGAAACCAAGTTATTCACGTGCACGCGCAAACCCGGGAGATTTCAAACCTGAGGCCCCGCCCTCTGACGCAGAAACCCAGACACACACCCACAAACACACGCACACCCACAAACACACGCACACAAACATGCCGGTCGATTGAAGTCACACTGCAGATGGACATTATATTGAGTCTCTACCCAAAGATAAAACATCAGCATTATAACCAAGCAGTTAAAGGAAGGATCAGTAAAGAGTAACTGATGGACGTCAGGATGGGTTTCTTCCATTTCTCAAGTGTAAGTACGTGCGGTTAAAGTTGTTGCCTCGTTTACTCTAGCTTGCAAATGTATTTAGTTGTGATTTGGTACTTGTAACCGCGTGTACTGTATCAGGTTAACTGGATATTTTATCTTATCGCGTGCAAAGTCACGTTAAAAACGCGACGCGTGCTGTTTGTTTATGGAGCTCCGTGCTAGAGTTCTGCTCCCACGATTTATTCGGAAATTTATTCCCGCGCCGCAGAAATCTGGCGCGGGGACAGCCGCGGGAATAAATTTCCGAATAAATCGCGGGAGCGGTCGGTAACGGGTTTAATTTGGGACGGGAGCGGGCTATTGCTGGATATTGCTATGCGAATTAGAAAGAGAGAGTCTGCGTGGTGCTTGTGTGTGTGTTAGTGCGCACGCGCGCGTATGAGAGAGAGAGAGCGAGAGCGAGAGAGAGAGAGAGAGAGAGAGAGAGAGAGAGAGAGAGCGAACGAACGAACGAGCTTTGTGTGCTTTGTGTTTCAAGAGTTCACACTTAGCTGATGATTTACAAAGCTTATTTGGCATGCTGTCCCGGGAGAGAGCCCCGAGCTCAAGGGCTCCTCGAGCCCGGGGCTTCCTCCCGTTGGCAGAGCAAGAAGGGAGCCTGAGCTCGGTGGATCTCAGAACTCCCCTGCCGCTGTAGCTAAGGGAACGTAAGGAATTAGACCAGCTTGATTGTTAAGTATGTTGAATGTCTTTGGATGGTGGGAGGAAACCGGAGAGCCCGGGGAAAACCCACGCGGACACGGGAAGGACATACAAACTCCCCACAGAAACACTCACCGGTCCTATCGAACTAGGACCGGCAGTATTCTTGCTGTGTGGTTCACAGTGCTAACCACTGGACCGCCGTGCCGCCCAATTACAGGTAAAGGAGGAGAATAGGGGAGGAGGGGGGTTTCTTCCAAACGAAGATAAAGTGAACTGGAAACTTAGACTATTTATGGTGCCTTAGGGCTCATATGATTGGAAGATTAGTGATTAGCAAATGCGAGACTGGACGTGATAAATCATAAGCACGTGATCCTCTCGAAATTAGTTTATGAATAAACTTCACTTCAAGAGTTCACACTTAGCTGATGATTTACAAAGCTTATTTGGCATGCTGTCCCGGGAGAGAGCCCCGAGCTCAAGGGCTCCTCGAGCCCGGGGCTTCCTCCCGTTGGCAGAGCAAGAAGGGAGCCTGAGCTCGGTGGATCTCAGAACTCCCCAAAATGCAGAATTAATCGCTCGGGACAGCAGCCGCGTATTCGAAGAAAAAACCCCCCAAAAGGCAGGAAATTTAGAGCTATATCCGGCTGCTGGATATAATAGAAGAAAAGAGGTTAAATGCATGGGCATTAATTAGATAGGATTAATAAGGGTGAAAAGAGGATTCTAATAACTCTTGCTGGAGTTAGAGTTTGAAGGAACCCCTGCGGGGGTCATGGTTTTCGGGGTTAAGAAGAAGGGGAGAATAGGTGGTTTGAAGCAGTGAAAGAGAACTTTGAGTGAATCTTGTGGGAGTTGGAGCTCTAAGTGACCCCTGCGGGGGCCAGAGTAGAGTGAAGGTATGGAGCAGAGAGTGGAGGAGAGTAGCTCTTACGAAAGATGGAGCTTTGTGAGAGTTTGAGTTTAGAGCAGCCTCTGCGGAGGTTAGAGCTTGAGGGTAGGGTGTAGATAGGAGTGACCTCTGCGGAGGTTAGAGCTTGAGGGTAGGGAGTAGATAGGAGCGACCTCTGCGGAGGTTTGAGCTTGAAGGTAGGGTGTAGATAGGAGCGACCTCTGCGGAGGTTTTGAGCTTGAAGGTAGGGTGTAGATAGGAGCGACCTCTGCGGAGGTTTGAGCTTGAAGGTAGGGTGTAGATAGGAGCGACCTCTGCGGAGGTTTGAGCTTGAGGATAGGGTGTAGATAGGAGTGACCTCTGCGGAGGTTAGAGCTTGAGGGTAGGGAGTAGATAGGAGCGACCTCTGCGGAGGTTTGAGCTTGAAAGTAGGGTGTAGATAGGAGTGACCTCTGCGGAGGTTTGAGCTTGAGGATAGGGTGTAGATAGGAGTGACCTCTGCGGAGGTTAGAGCTTGAGGGTAGAGAGTAGATAGGAGCGACCTCTGCGGAGGTTTGAGCTTGAAGGTAGGGTGTAGATAGGAGTGACCTCTGCGGAGGTTTGAGCTTGAGGGTAGGGTGTAGATAGGAGCGACCTCTGCGGAGGATTGAGCTTGAAGGTAGGGTGTAGATAGGAGTGACCTCTGCGGAGGTTTGAGCTTGAGGGTAGGGTGTAGATAGGAGTGACCTCTGCGGAGGTTTGAGCTTGAGGGTAGAGTGTAGATAGGAGTGACCTCTGCGGAGGTTTGAGCTTGAGGGTAGAGTGTAGCTAGGAGCGACCTCTGCGGAGGTTTGAGCTTGAAGGTAGGGTGTAGATAGGAGTGACCTCTGCGGAGGTTTGAGCTTGAGGGTAGGGTGTAGATAGGAGTGACCTCTGCGGAGGTTTGAGCTTGAGGGTAGAGTGTAGCTGGGAGGAGCAATGAGTGGAAGAGAGTAACTCTTGTGAGAGTTGGAGCTTGAAGCGACCTCTGTGGAGGTCAGAGCTTGGGGGTAGAGTGTAGATAGGGGGAGATAGGTAGCAGTGAGTGGAAGAGAGTAACTCTTGTGAGAGTTGGAGCTCTGAGCGACCTTTGTGGAGGTCAGAGCTTGAGGGTAGATTGCGGATAGGAGGAGATAGATATCAGTGAGTGGGAAAGAGGATTTGGATAACTCTTGCGAGAGATTGGGGCTCGGAGCGACCCCTGTGGGGGTCAGAGCTAGAGGGTGAGTCATAAGGAGAAGAGAGGTAGTTGAAGTAGAGTGAAGAAGTTTTAGCTTGAGCGGACCCCTGCGGGGTTTGGAGCTTGGAGAAAGAGTCTAGGCGGAAAAAGAATAGGTAACATCGTGAAGAAGAAAGGACTGTGGCCGCTATGGCCGAATCCTGCGAGAGTTGGAGCTCAAGGGGGCCCCTTCGGGTGTCTGAAGAGTCTAGACAGTAGAAACAAGATCATTAGAGGTAGAGTGTAAAATAGATTAGTTGGGAGTGGAGTGTAGAGAAGAAAGGAACGAGAGGCTGAAAAGTAGGGTTATAAGGATAAAAGATTTGGAAAAGTTGGAAGAAGGGAACAAGCACAAATATAATACATATGTACAAACGCAGTAAATGCGCAAAGAACATGTGGATACAAACGTCTGCATCTGTAAATAGCTATTGGTGATTGCAGAAGATGCTAACTGCAATGGCCCTTGAGGGAGTCCTTGGCAAACATGTAAGGGTGCCATGGGTGGACAATTGGGCTTCTGCGGGGTTTGGTTTGGATGACTCTTGCGAGAGTCAAGGCTCTGTTAGACACCTTTTTGAGTTGGAGCCGTGTGAGGAGGTGCTTGGGGGTTGGTTAAAGCCTGTTGGGCTTTCTTGAGGTGGTATTTACTGAGACGTATATAAGATTTGAAAACTTCAGAAGACCAGCGACCAAGGGTCTGGATCTGATGGTGTGAGAGCCCGTTGTAGTGGCTGCGCCAATCCTGAATGAGTGGCTGGAAAAGGGCTCTGGGAAAAACCTGATAGGCGAAAGATTTCTTTAAGGTGTTTTTGAAACCAGAATCGAGATACTGGACGGTTAGCGTCATCAGTAAAAAGCGGGGCCAGTGGGTTAGCCTCTTGAGATTTTCTAGGCTAAGAGGGTTTGGAATGGGTGTGTAGGTGAAGGAATATTGAAAATGAGGATAGAGTGTCCTCTCTGGAATTAATCTGTTTTGCTTTGTTTGATAAGGAAAGAGATAGTTTCCCTGTCTTGCAAAGCTAGATCTGAGATGGTGGGGTGGAGTAGAGGGTTAAATTTGGATGTAACTGTTAATTCAGAACATTTAAGAAACCCCCCAAAAAATGCTAGATTGAACATAGCATCTAAGGTGCGGGCTGTATGGGAGGAAATGTAACCTTTACAGAGGGTGTAGATGCATGAGGTAAGGATTTTGAGTGTAATGGGTTGTCTAGCATGGTATGGAATTGTTTGAACGAATTCCATGCTGTGAGGTAGGCATTGAGGGTTCTGGGAGCTATTGCTTGTAGGATAAGAGATAGAGAAGTTTGATGAAGATTATGAAGTGGGTGGTTTATGGAAATATCGTTACTGAATAAGGAGGGACCGGCGTTGGGTGAGGGTCTGCTTCCGGGGCTAGTTGCCAGAATATCTGCAAAGAGAAATGAGAGAGAGAGAGTCAGCGATTTGGTTTTTGCAACCAGGTACATGTTCAGCAATCATGATAAATTGTTTTTTAGCAGATATCCAGATAAGGTGTCTTAAAAATGGCATAAGCGATTGGGAGTGGGAGCGTCCTTTGTTAATGCAATGCACTGTAGCTTCGTTATCGCAGTGAAAGAGAATGCTAGATGTAGACCATTCGTCCCCCCACAGGATGGCTGCTGCGATGATAGGGTAGAATTTGAAGAGGGCTGAAAAACATTGGTCTTTGGAATGGAATTACAATTGGGTTGGCCATGTTGAGACAAACCAGTGTCCTTTATATTAGCCACTGTAACCTATTGGAGGGGCAGCGTCTGTGTATGTGTTGATGTCAATAGGGGATGCAATCAAGTCGCTGTAGAAAAAGGAACAGCCGTTCCATTGCTTAAGGAAAGAGATCCATAAGCAAAGTTCATCGCGACTGGGTTTGGAGAGAAAAATTGTTTCTTCTAAACCATGAACTGTGGTGGATAATTGATGGAGGTGGGAAATGAAAGGAATAATGCGCATAGCGAAATTTAGATGGCCGAGAATTGGTAGGAGTTCTCGTTGTGTGCACATCTGTTTTTCAAGGAAAATTTGGGATAGAGAAATTATTCGATTGATTTTCTCTTTAGGAAGGGATGCTTGGAATTTATGCGAGTCTAGATTAATACCCAGAAATTCGATTGAAGTACTGGGTCCTTCCGAGATCAGCGAAAACCTGCTGGGTGATCGCTAGGTGTTTGGCTGGAGGAGATGACGGGGGGGAAATAAGAAATTGTCTAGAAGGTGAATGAGGTATGGTATTTCGTAAGTATTAGACAGAATCCAGCATAAAGCTTCTGACATTATGTCAAATATTTTTTTTTTTTTTTTTTTTTTTTTTTTTTTTTTTTTTTTTTTTTTGGGCTGCTTTTGCATCCGAAAAATAGAATTGATTTCGCCAATAAATGCCAAAAGGTGCCAGAAGTCTGGGTGGATTGGCATGATTTTAAAGGTAGGGGAAATGTCTTCTTTGGCTAGCCAGGTGTTACGACTGGCTATCTTTATGAGAGAGATCTCTTGATCAATGTCGTAGTAGTTAAGTAAATATTCGTCCAATGGAATAGTGCTGTTAATGCTAGGAAAGGAGCAATTGTGTTGGGACGAAAGGTCGACTACAAGGCGTTTTTGCCAGAACATTTTTGAGTAGCGACACCAATGGGGCTAATGCGCGAGATATTAAAAGGAGGAGCCTTGGAGTTCCAATCATGAAGTTGTTGTCGATTTCTTTTTAATAAGATAATCGACGGTTTCAGGTTCGGAGGTTGCAGACTGCAGGTTAGGACAGATTGGATAAAGTGAAAAATGGAATGTATCCTTTGTGAAGAGGATGTGGAGTGTAATAGGTTGGATGAGGGTCAGCTTCTGGAGCCAGCAGTCATGATCTCTAAAATAGAAAAAACAAAGAGAATCAGAAATTAAATCTTTGCAAAATAATACAAGTATGGCAGACATGAAAATTGTTTTAGTTTATATCCATGCGAGGCATCTTAATAAGGGCATGGGCGGCTGTAAATGGAAGCGCTTTTGATAATGCATGGTCCGATGACTTCATTGATACGATGTGCAAGGATGGTAGGGGTGGGTGTTCGTCTCCTAACGGGATGACAGATGAATGGAGAGCTGAGGACATGGGATATGGCTAGTCTGGTGGTCCTGGAAAACTGGTACCCCTTGAAGACTGAGCATGTGAAGTGATAGTGAAGTTTAAATTTGTATTTATAACAGTCAAGTGGGAAGTTTGTTTCTTTGCCGTTTTCACATCCGACTGACTTGCTATATAATCTTATATGACGCTTGTAAATCAACACATGAGTCGCTGGCGTATTACAATTGGACTTCTGTGCTTGATGGCATAATGTTTTTCAATAGCTTGTTAATATTTACTGGTTGGGTAATAATTTTTTCAGAAGTTAAATGTCAAATGGAATTGTTTTTTTTTTTTTTTTTTTTATTTTTTTAACTAAATTTACAAGCGTGTCTGGCCTATTCATTCATAAGGTCTTTGCAACAGAGTCAAGAGAGAGGGCGGGACCATCTCCAGTCTTTTAGCTCATTGGATGGAGACGCTTATCTTTACAGCTATTGGCTTAAGGAGTTTCAGTCAGGCCATGCAAAAGGTGCAAAAAGCCTGGCGGCCATTTTGTTGATCAAATTCAACATTGTTTGTGGCTGGAGCTGCTGCTCTGCTGAACACATTCCAGCAAACAATCTGTTAAACGATGGATAGCATGTGTACTGCTAGGAGAAGGTGAGGGTTCCGTTTTATTGCAATAGCTTTGGAGTTTGGCTTATATCTTGCTGGGAAATAAGGTTGAAGACACAGCAGATGCGTTGTGGAGGCTCTTTGAAGTGGAAGGTTTTGGTGTTGTTGTTTAAGCTGTTGATGAAATTGTTGGAGTTGTAGTTGTTTGAAATGGTAGCAATAGTAGTTGTTGTTGTTGTTGCTGTAGCTTGTATATTGTAGCTTGTAGATTGAAGCTTTTAGATTGTATATTGTAGATTGTAGCTTGAAGCTTTTGTAGCTTGTAGCACTTGTAGCTTTTGTAGTTGATGAGCAGAGCAGAGCGTTCTTCCAAATGAAGATCCTGAAGATTGTAGCTTGTTGCTGCTTTAGTTGTCCATGCTGGTTTAGAGTTGGTTCTTCAACGGAGCTAGCTACGGTGAAGCTGCTTCTTCCAAACGAAGATAAAGTGAACTGGAAACTTAGACTATTTATGGTGCCTTAGGGCTCATATGATTGGAAGATTAGTGATTAGCAAATGCGAGACTGGACGTGATAAATCATAAGCACGTGATCCTCTCGAAATTAGTTTATGAATAAACTTCACTTATACAGACAGCTTGGCTGTCTGGACTGTATACTGGGTGATTTTTGGTTGTGTTCTCCGCTCTAGCGGGACCGGGCGCGGCGGGCAGAAAACGGAGCGGGTTCTCAGGCTAAAACCTGGCGGGTGCGGGCGGAAGCGGGAGCGTTGTCATCCGGAGGTGTGTGTGTGTTTTTGTGTGTGTGTGGTATGGCGAGTACACGACTGTCTCCTTCGTTCGGTTATCCGTGGCACTATCCACTCGCCATAGTGTGGCAGCTAAAATCCACGCCTACACTATCGAGCGTGTATGAACTGTGATTACTTTTTAAATTGCTGATTAGCTATTGGCCATTTCCCTCTCTGACTGAAGGCAGTCGAACAATCGCGACAGACTGTCATCGGTCCAATCAGCGCAGATTAGCTCCGCGCTAAGGAGGGGTTTGGGAACAAATGAATCACTGGACGATTCATACAGGAGTCGCTGGGATAATTAGGTAAAAATAAATGCAGATTATAAGACCATGAAAGTGTTTTTTGACCTTGCATGCATATTAGACTGTTGTTGGAGACCCTTACAACTAGGATATGACCCTATTTCATGTATAATATGGGCTCTTTAAAAGTCTAGAACCACTTGAGTGCAGTTAAATGGTGAAGAAATGTTCATTTTTGGATCAACTTTCCATTTAAGAATGTACTGTAAATACAGTTACGCCATTTTACAAGTTGAACCTCTTTTACAACATATTGTGCTCAGGCTTGAGATGAAGAGATGTAAGAAGACATTCACTGAGAGCACATTTTCATAAAAAAAACTATTGAAAGAAAGCACAGTGGCATGCAAAAGCACATCGCTCATTAATGTCCTTTTTCAGTAGGCTGTACAGTTGCAAAGACTAAAGCAATCTCTTCAATTCAATAGTTTGCGATTGACAATTTAAAGGGAGGGTTCACACATAAATGGTAATTTACTCACAAGTGCTTCCAAACTAGGGCTGTGCAATTAATCGGAAGTGATTGTCATGTACATTATGTCAATAAAGCCAGCACTAGAAACTCTCCAGCACATGGTCTCAGGCGGAACACAGAGCCGTTGTTCACTATTAAACTGCACAAAATCAGAACGTTGTAAAATCGAGATCTGTTATAATGATACAGTAGCTGTTTGCGTAGATCAGGGGTGCTCAACCCTGTTCCTGGAGATCTACCTTCCTGCAGAGCTTACCAGCAACCTTGATCAAACACACCTGTCTTAAATTACCTAGCGGTCCTTCAGATCTTATTTAGTTGGTTTAGTTGCGTTTGATCAGGGTTGGAGCTAAACTCTGCAGGAAGGTCTCCTGGAAGATCTCCGGGGCAGGGTTGAGCACCCCTGGAGTAGATTCTCAGTTAAATTCAGATGTGTGGTAAATGGTGCTGCATCAGATAGCATGTGAAAATAACTAATATGATCACAATGATTTTTTTTCCAAACTCACTTCACAACTTCAGTTAAGTGTTTGAAATAAATCCTTCAGTGAGAAAATTCTGTAGAAGTGTGATGATTATTCACAGTGAAGTTGTTAAATATATCCCATTTAGTCACTACTATATGGATTTCCAATGGGAGTTTCTACTTCTTTGGAGTTTTCGCACAAGATCGCCCTCTGGCCTTCGAAGGATTTACACTTAATCCGAGAGCCATATTCCCCTAATAAGATGTGCATGATAAACACAGCTTTTGATTAATCAAAGGTTTGCAACTTAAATTTGACTATTCAGCCATTCCAATTCCAAATCTTTATGAGTTTCTTTATTCTGCTAAACACAAAAGAAGATATTTTGAAGAAAGCTGAAACTGGTTAACTATTGCCATCCATAGAATTATGAAAGTCAATAGTTATAGGTTAAACATCAAAATATATCTTCTATTGTGTTCAACAGAAAAAAATCAAACAGGTTTGGATCAAGTAATGAGTGAGTAAATGATGACAGATTTCCAGATTTCTCAAGTACTGCACATGGGCTTACCTCAAGCTTCAATACTTTGGCCTCAAGACTTGAAACTTTTTCAACTTCAATGTCCAGCCTTTTCCTCAGTGCATCCATATCCTCACTCATACCCTTCAGAAATACACGTATAATCATATATTCATGAACTGAACAAAATAGGACAAAGCTAAATCCTTGAGCAATGTTGAGAGTAATTACCTGGACTTGACTTTGATGGTGCGCGGCCTCATCGCTCAACTGGGACCTAAGTGTGTCCACTTCCCTCTGTCGGATCTCCTGGAGACTTCTGGCTTCGTCTTCTGCCCGTTCCAGTTTCTCCTGCAACTTCTGCAGGGCTTCTTGGAGTCCCTCCATCTGCTTTACCTGCTCTTTGAGTCCTGCATTATCTTTCCTCAAGCTTTCCATCGAATCACTTAAAGTTTTCACCTCTTCCTGCGCCTCCATCTGCAGCTCCTGCAGTTTGTTCGAAAGCTCTTCCCATCGTAGCTTAGCTTCCTCGTTCTGCCCTGTTAGCATGCAAACATGAACCCCGAGCTCTGCTGTCTCAGTGTTGGCCCTGTGCAAGGCTTCACGAGCCTCTCCATTCTCAAGTGCAAGTGTGCTGTTGTGCTTCTTCAAAGCATGACACTCTTCCTTCATTGAAGTCATGCTTGTTTGGATTTCGGCACGCATCTTGGCCTCCATATCTCTCTCTTTTCCCAAAGTCTCCTCTCTTTCATGGCAACGTAGCAGCTCCTCAACATGCCTTCTGTTTAGCTCCTCCACTTGGGACTTCAGTTGCTCTGTCTGAGCTCGGAGATCTTCTCTAGAGGCTTCTGTCACTTCCTGCAATGCCTGGATTTTCATCCTCTCCTCTGAGATCACCAATAGTTGTGCCCGGAGCTCCAGGACTTCATCCTGAAGTCTGGAAACCTCCTTCATGTTGAGTTCAAGTTGGGCCTCAGCCAGAGCCAACCTGGTCGTAGATTCTACATGATCAGTTTTTGAGCATTCGTTGGCTTCTTGTAGGAGTCCAGAAGTTGTCCTCTTGTTCTTCTGTGGGGCTGTAGTACTCTCGTTGAGTTTTTCCAACACATCTTCATTGTCCGTCTGGCCATTCTCGATGCACTCCTCAAGATTTTGGCTCTCCACTGTCAGTCCAGCTGACTCGAGTCTGGTTCTCAGTTGCCTTTCTGAAGCCTGTAAGGTTTTCAGTTCTTTCTCTAGAGTGGTCTTGATTTCTGACAACTCCTTGCTGCTGTCTTCGTTCCTTTTGACAGTCTGGATCAGCTTGGCATTGATCTCCATTAGACTTGTGCACTGGCTTTTGTACTCTTCCAGTTTCTTGGCTTGTGCTTGGAAGCTCTGATTCTCCACAATCAACCGCTGGTTGTGGTTCTCTAGTTGGCGCATCTTTTGGGTATTAACAGACAACTCATTCATCTTTGCATTTAGCTGCTCTTCAAGTACACTTTTACGTTGCATCTCCTCTTGGATCTTTTTCATGTGCTCCTCCATTTGATCCTGCTGGGCTTCCAGTGCTTTCTGCACATCCTGAAGTTGAGTTCGCAGGTTCCCTGTTTCTCTTTCCTTCAGGGATAACGCTCCCTGTAGGCGGTTAATGGTCATCTGCAGCTCATCAGCCTGTTGCGTTGCAGTTGTTCGCTCTTTATCAGCTGTGACTCTACACATGTCCAGATTGCCTTCCATCTCTTTGAGTTTCCCCTCCTGAAGCTTTATCTCCTGAGAAAGTCTCTCAGCAATTCTAGCCCGGTCTTCGCTTTCTCGTTTAGCCTCAATCCTCTCCTGCTCTGCCTCCTTAAGCTTGGTCAGGAGTTCCTGTATCGTCCAAGCTGAATCACAGTAGTTTGCAGCCTGCTGTCCTTTTTCACTTAATGCTCCGTCAAGTTTTGCCAGCAGCTCCATATTCCGGTTCTCTGCAACACTCAGCTTGGCTTCGAGGTTGCGTTCTGAAGTCCTCAGAGCCTCCAGCCCCTGTGTGGTGGTACTGAGGAGGTCAGCGCACTCTCTGACAGCTTTCACCACCTCCTGCTGCTGTTCTCCTGCTTTCTCTTGATCGGAACCTTTGGCCAAGAGCTGTTCCTGCAGGTCTTTGATAACAACCCTCAGATCAGCTGCTTCATCGGTGAGCAGTTGGATTTTCTCCTTGAGCTGTTGCTGTTTTAACTCTGATTGGTCAAGCTCAATACGCAGGTCCTCGGAAGTGCTACATGTCAGCTCGCCTAGCTCTCCGAGATCACCTAGAAGACTGGAACCAAAATCTTGGCCAGGAAGGAAGTCCTGAACTTGCTGCATGAGAGGTAAATACATTGAAATGAATATGCAGAAATGATCTGTAAGCACTGGATTAAGTAAACTTTTTGTGTCATGATTGTTGTCATTTTGCTAAAATAAGGGCCAACAAAAATAAAACAATATGTTCTCACTGGCCTACTGTTGGTGCAGAGGGAGAATACATCATAACTACAGTGCAATATTAAATACAAAACTTGACTGAGTATTACAAATAAAGGAAAATGAACATTCAGGATGTCGTTTCACATAATGTGATTTTACTTTATAAAATAAGTGCCAGATTTCTTTCTTAATTTTTTTAAACTGCAATTACTGATGAACAGACCTAAAAAGCTCTCCTATTTCAAAATTGAAGTTGTTATGAGTTTGTCACTATTATCTTGTTGTCTGTGGGTATTTGGGAGACATAGGGGCCTTGGTACCACCATTTATATCAACTACAATTTTAAAGTAAACTTCACAAATTCACAGTTCTCACACAAAACAATATGAGCAAATCTGACCACTCTAACGGTATTTTTAATGTTTCCAAACCTGTGTGTAGCTGCTGACCAGACTGTTGACACTAGAGCAGCGACTGGGTGGTTTCCAGACATGGGGCGAGACGGCTGATCCCAGTGTCCTTCTGCACGAGTAAAACACCCATATTAAGAAAGTCATTTGATTTACTCAGTGGTTCATTTGGTAACTAACTACGTCAACAACATGCACTTTCTTTTGATGAAAAAAAGTACTTATTAAACTATTAAGTACATTAGTACGTATTATAAGGTTTTGTTTGAACGTTAAAGAACCATTTGCTTTAGTAATTTACTTAAATAGGTAATCAGCATCCTGGTCTATATAAATATAGTAACAAACGTTTTTTTTTTTTTTTTTTTGCTTCACAATAAAAGTTTATTGTAATTATTATTATTATTATTATTATTATAAATGGTGGAAACAGTTGTGCCACTCAAGACATTTGTGGATTTTTTTAATAATTCAAGAAAAAATTTAGCTGGATTTGTTGTTACTTACTTTTTAAATTTGTATTGATTTTTATTAACATATGAACAAATGTGTTATAAAAACATTGTTCACCAATTTGAGAAATCTGCAAAACTCAACTGGTTAGACCTGTCAACACTATGACATTACTTTTGTGATATAATTGGCCTGAATCCGATGATTTACCTTGCAAATGTGGGCCACTGAGAGTCCAGGTCGTAACCTCGGGATGCTACATCAAACTGAACCTCATTGAGTTCATACAGGTGGTTGATGATATCAATATTCAGATGGGACTTCAGGAATGGACTGCGCTCATAATACCATTCACTGTGAATGGAAAACAAATATCACTGACCCCTCATAAACAAGACGCAAATTCACAGAATGGTTATTTATAACATATACTGATGAGATATACACTCACCGTTTATTTTATTAGGTACACCTGTCCAACTGCTTGTTAACACAAATTTCTTATCAGCCAATCGCACTGCAGCAACTCAATATATTTATTCATGCAGACATTGTCTAGACCAGGGGTCACTAAACTTGTACCTGGAGGTCCGGTGCCCTGCAGGGTTTAGCTCCAACTTGCCTCAACACACCTGCCGGGGTGTTTCAAGTATACCTAGTAAGACCTTGATAAGCTCATTCAGGTGTGTTTGATTAGGGTTGGAGCAAAAGTCTGCAGGACACCGGACCTCCAGGAACAACTTTGGTGATCCCTAGTCTAGACGATCTTCTGCAGTTCAAATCGAGCATCAGAATGGGGAAAAAAAGATGATTTAAGTGACTTTGAACGTGGCATGGTCGTTATTGTCAGATGAACTGGCCTGAGTGTTTTAGAAACTGGTGATCTACTGGGATTTTTACGTACAACCATCTCTAGAGTTTTGCGCAATGCAATAATGTCAATATGGACCAAAATCTTTGAGGAATATTTCCAGTACCTTATTGAATCTATGCCACGATTAAGGCAGTTCTGAAGGGGGACCAACCCGGTAATAGTAAGGTGTACCTAATAAAGTGGCCAGCAAGAGTACACTGTGTATAGATCACTGAACTTAGGTGAAGTCATCGCACTTTTACAGTGTAGACTGTATCAAAGCATCTTAAAGGGACAGTTCAGCCCCAAATTTAAATATCCTCAGTATTTACTCAAGTGCTTCTAAAGTTTTATGAATTTATTTATTCTGCTGAACATAAAACAAGATATTCTGAAGAATGTTGGAAACCAGCAACCTTTGACATCCATAGTAGGATCAGAAAATACCATGAAAGTCAACAGATATTTTTTTTTGCAGCATCTTGTTTTTTGTTCAACAGAAGAAAGAGGTTTGGAACAAGAGGAAGATGAGTAAATTATGTAATTTTTTTTTGGTGAACTATCTCTTTAACACATGAAGAAAACAAGCCATAGAGGAAGAATTAGTTTTATGAAGAAGAAGCCATAACATTATTGCAAATCAATTTAACTTGACCTGTAGTCTGTATTTCAATTTAAAAAATAAATAATTCATTGACAATTCATGCAAGCGTGCTACTTTAGGACAGGAAGTGTATATTTTAGGAGAAATGAAAGCAGTTAGAGGAATAGAAATTTGAATGTGTGGAAAAGTCAGAATCAACACTTTCACATCTTGTACTGTAAAAACAATTGATTTGCAAAATAGTCGCATTATTGATTACAAATTTGTACATATAAAAGTGTGCACTAAAGCATTTAAGCAGAAGTTGTAGACTTACTCATTTTGTTGTTACGCATACAAAGCATCCGGAAAGTATTCATAGCGCTTCACTTTTTCCACAGTTTTTATGTTACAGCCTTATTCCAAAATGGATTAAAATCATTTATTTCTTCAAAATTCTACACACAATACCCCATAATGACAATGTGAAAAAAAGAGTTTTTAAAATTGTTGCAAACTACTAAAAATAAAAAGCTGAAAAATCACATGTACATCAGTATTCACAGCTTTTGCCGTTAAGCTCTAAATTGAGCTCAGGTACATTCTGTTTCCACTGATCATTCTTGAGATGTTTCAGCAGCTTCATTGGATTTTACCTGTTGTAAATTCAGTTGATTGGACATGATTTGAAAGGGCATACACCTGTCTATATAAGGTCCCAGGGTTGACAGTGCATGACAAAGCACAAACCAAGCATGAAGACAAAGGAATTGTCTGTAGATATCCAAGACAGAATTGTTTTGAGGCACAAGGCTGGGGAAGGTTACAGAAAAATGTCTGCTGCTCGGAAAGTTCCAATGAGCACAGCGGCCTCCATCATCCATAAGTTGAAGATGTTTGGAACCATCAGGATTCTTCCTAGAGCTGGCCGTCCATCTAAGCTGAGTGATCGGGGGAGAAGGGTCTTAGTCAGGGAGGTGATCAATAACCCGATGGTCACTCTGTCTGAGCTCCAGTGTTCTTCTGTGGAGAGAGGAGAACCTTACAGAAGGACAACAATCTGTGCAGCAATCCACCAGTCAGGCCTGTATGGTAGAGTGGCCAGACAGAAGCCAATCCCCACCTGGAGTTTGCCAAAAGGCATCTGAAGGACCTTCAGACCATAAACCAAATTCTCTGATCTGATGAGACTAAAATTGAACTCTTTGGAGTGAACGCCAGGCGTTACGTTTGGAGAAAACCAGGCACGGCTCATCACCAGGCTAATACCATCCCTAGAGTGAAGCATGGTGGTGGGAGCAGGAACTGGAAGAGTGCTCTTGACCTCAGACTGGGGTGACGCTTTATCTTCCAGCAGGACAATAGCTCAAAGCACACTGCCAAAATATCGATAGCGTGGCTTCACAACAACTCGTTGAATGTCCTTGAGTGGCCCAGGCAGAGCCCAGACCTAAATCCTATTGAACATCTTTGGAGAGATCTGAAAATGACTATAGACCGTCGCTTCCCATCCAACCTGATAGAGCTTGAGAGCTACTGCACAGAGGAATGAGCAAAAATTCCCAAAGACAGGTGTGCCAAGCTTGTGGCATCATATTCAAAAAGACTTGAGGCTGTAATTGCTGCCAAAGGTGCATCAACAAATGATTGAGCAAAGGCTGTGAATACTTATGTACATGTGATTTTTCAGGTTTTAAATTTTTTATAAATTTGCAACGATTTAAAAAAACTCTTTTTTCACTTTGTCATTATGGGGTATTGTGTGTAGAATTTGGAAAAAATTAATGAATTTAATCCACTTTGGAATAAGGCTGTAACATAAAAACATGTGGAAAAAGTGAAGCGCTATGAATACTTTCCAGGTGCACTGTATTATGCTCATTTGGCCATGATGTGTCAGGGTTTGTTTTATACTATATTGTACACAACTTGATGAAGCAAAAATCATAGACTTCTCTTTTCCCACATGCTTTTTCATGTGAATTTGAAACCAAACTTGAGCAAGTGAAATGTGGTTGTGCTTTCTGCTGAAATAGTTGTTTATGGGTTTGATTCTGAGCTATACTTCCTTCACACATTGTAATTATGTTTTATATATATATATATATATATATATATATATATATATATATATATATATATATATATATATATATATATATATATATATATACTGTCATACTGCTACTTTCAATCTTCATTGCTAATCATTGTAAACCCAAATCATACATTGATAAAATTGCAGTTTCATCAATGCATCATCATTAAACGCACACGTTGCAATATTCAAATTTTTGGTGATTAGATTACCTTGTGATTTTGAGGTTTATGAGACATTGCTGAAGAGTGTCTGCAAGTCTTTGATGCACCAGACAGTAACGGATGAAAGCCCGTCCTTTCCCTAACGAAGTCTTCAGCTAAAGAATAGAAGTGAAAACAAAAGTAATAGAGAAGATATGAATGCTGAAACCCGAGAACGAAATGCATTCAGGTTAGCTAAAGATAATCAACCCACGTTTCTGCACAAACCAGTAGCTTATCATTTTGTTAATCACATAACTCATGACGTCCTTATGATAATGTTTAAGCAACAACAGCAACGCAACCTGTGAACTTGTGAAATTAAATGGTGTGAACAGTATTTCACTCAGGTCATTTGTAGATTTCATTATAAATAATTACATAATAGAAATAGATTTAAATGTTAATTACAGTAATCAGTAAAATTATAGACAATCATTTGAGTTTTTAAAGGAAGCAGTTTTCTTATTTTAAATGTGCAGATTACCTACTTAAAGGGGACCTTGCATGCCCCTTTTAACAAGTAAATCATGTCCCTTAAGTGTATATGTGAAGTTTCAGCACAAAATACCACACAAATAATTTTGTAGAAGTCTTTGAAACTGCCTCTTTTAGGCTTTAATCCAAATTGTACTGTTTTTGTCACTGTGACTTTAAATTTAAATGAGATTGTGCTCTTTTTAAGAGAGGGCGTAGCTACAAACAACCATAGCGGCAGATTTAACACAGGACTAATGCCTCTTAGTTGCTTACATCATTTAAGGCAGGTATGGTTTGGAAACTCTGTTGGTGAATGGCTGCTTCTTACTCAGGGCTGTCTTTGTTAATGAGGGGGAGTCGGGGCTTTCCCCCTCTGATGACATGTACAAAGAGACAATGTCAATCAAAGTGTTTATGCAGTTTGACTATAAAAAGTAGAATTAAATCATTTTTACCAGTATCGACTGGCTGTGGTTAAACAACATTTAAAAGTGATTTTTGCATAACAGGTCTTCTTTAAAGGGATCAAAAATGATTGCAAATAAAAGGTGAATATTTTATAAAAACATTCTTTATGTTTTAGAACTCAAAAGAAAAAAAGACTTATATTGAAGCCACTCTGCCAAAATGACAGGTTGAGGAATGCCTCTTCATTATGTAACAGTGTGGCTAAACCTCCAGAGAAGAACAATATTAAACCGAAACACAAAGATTTAAAAATCTGTGGAATCTAAGGGTGAAAAAATATTTAAGTATATCCTATAAATTTGTCCAAATTAAGTTCTTAACAATGCACATTATAAATCAAAAATTAGGTTTTGATATATTTACTGTAGGACATATATTCTCTAATACTCATAAAATATATTCATGGATCATTATCTATCTTTAAAATCCGAATCAGAAAGAGCTTTATTGCCAAAATGTCAATAAATAAAAATCTTAAATATAGCTTTATTTAATATTAAATTCACTTTATATTCTTTGATCTTTGGCATAAAAGGAAAATATGTCATTTTGACCCATACAAAAGCCATTTTTAAAAATATCCCCATGTAACATAAAACTAGAAGACTAGACTAAAAAAGGTCATGTCAAACGTTACCGCCTGCTGATTCGGCAAATCTATACATTGTGAAAAATCTCCCACAAATTTGTACGAATTAAGTTCTTAGCAATGCACATTACTGATCAAAATAAGTTTTGACATATATACAAATGGACATTTGATAATTATCTTCATGAATCATGATCTTTAGGAAAAAACATTTATCAGTCTGATCAATGTCTAAAAAAAGTCATGTTAAATGTTACCACCTGCTGATTTGGCATACTAGAACTAAAATCTCCCATGAATATGTCCAAATTAAGTCCATTTTTGATATGTTTACAGAAAAACATTTAGAAAATATCTTCATGGACCATGATCATACTGTAAATTAGAAAATTTTATTTTGTCAAAATGCCAATTAATAGGTAAATATTAAATTAAATATTACTTTATTAAATATTAAGTGAATTAATAATCTAATGGTCTTTGACCTAAAAGAAAAATCTATAATTTTGACCCATGAAATGACCATTTTTTTAAAAAATTCCCATGCAACATGAGACATGTTTTGTGGATCAGGGTCACATTTTGCATGCGTTTCATTTTAGCAATAATAATAATAAAAAACATTTCTCGATCTGATCGATGTCAAAGAAAAAGGTCATGTTAAATATTACCACCTGACTATTCAACATACCACAAATCTAAAAAGTAAATATTTAAAGTAATTATTACTTTATTAAATATAAAATTAACCTAATAAGCTAATGATCTTTGACATAAAAAAAATCCATAATTTTGACCCACACAATGACATTTTTTTAAATATTCCTATGCAACATAAGATTAGTTTTGTGGACCATTTATTTCTTTTTAGCAATAATAATAAAACATTTCTCAGTCTGATCAAGGTCAAAACAACTTATGGTTAATGTACCGCCTGATGATTCAGCATACTAGGAATCCAAACATTGAAAAAATTGTCCAAATGAAGTTCTTAACAATGCACATTACTAATGAAAAATTACTTTTAGATATATTACAAATATCTTCATGTTTCATGATCTTTACAATCATAAAGAGCTTTACAGCCAAAATGGCAATTGATAAGTAAATATTAAAGCAAATAATCATTTATTAAATATTAAGTGAGCAATAAATGTACTTAATGATCTAATGATCTTTGGCATGAAAGAAAAATCTATCATTTTGACCATTTTAAAAATATTGCCCATGCATGTCCCATAAGAGTTTTGTTTGTCTTTTTAGCAAAATAATAATAATAAAGAACGTTTTCTCAGTCTGATCAATGTCATAAAAAGGTCATGTTAAATGTACTGCCTGCTGATTCGGCATACTAGAAATGAAAGGTCAAGCTGAGTTCACTGCATGGATGGATACATTATCTGCTTTGGGATGTACACTGCACATTTTGGCCAATATACTAATACATTCCATGTGTACTGGTAATCTGCATATTGTACAGTGTGTAGTGCGCGCACACACTGCATACTGAAGAATATTGCATTGAGTGGTATGGTAATATGCCATTCTAAACACAAACAATGGTCGTCTTGGGTACAGTACTGACGGGTGAGCAGATGGAGGATTACAGTGGGCGACCAAAGAGCATAAGGACAACAGATGGAAACCCTACACTACAGCTGATGCGGGATTTCTGGATTTATTCTGGATTCAAGACTCACGGAAAAGCTGCATTTCAATGGCAAAGGAATTCTGAAGAGATTTATATATGGGTGAAAGAGAAGATGTGGGAATTTGGTGTCTGCCTTAGAATAAATTTCATATACACAGAAAACACATTAAATGCAAGTCAAGTTTTGTGTAAATAAAACATCAGAAGTGTGGGTTAAATAATGTTAATGATTATTACTCTGCACCCCATATATTTTGTATCTATTGTTCAGCATTAATGAGCAAACGCCTCACACATCTCCTTTTATATTTATATTTGTAACAAATGTCAATATATATCAATATACTGTATGTGTGCATATGCATTAGATTAGTCAGTACTAAAGCCAAAACTGCAACTAATCTAAAAAAAAAAAAAACTTAAGATCACAGTGCAAAAATTTGAACACCCAAATTAATATGTTGGGGACAAAGATTAAATAAAAAAATAAAAATAAAAACAGGGAGGAGAAAAGAAAATAATAAAAAAATTTGAGAGAAACAATCTACAATTTCTTTTATTTAGTTCAAAATTTGTAGACTTTTGAAAGAACTCACTTGACTTTAAATGCTTTATCTTCCTAAAGATGTTAGGTAACCAAAGTCCTTTTTTTCTGGGCATACTGTAACCAACCCCGGCTCATTCTGATCACATATCTCTCAGGAGCTTTGTTTCTTTGCAGTTTTTGTTTTCATGAATCCACCAGAGGCTTCTGTGTCACTTTTTGAGATCTCAAATTTTTCTCGCGAGTGCCATTCGCGCCTGCTGTTCTCTCATTAATCCACCGGAGCCCACTGTCGAATGACTGACTTACTGACTGACCAACCGATCGATCGATCCCCCCACCCTCCCCCTTCCCTAAACCCAACCAAAAGTGTTTTAAAAAGCGCCGATTGACTTGTCCATCCTCTTTCCTTAACCCAACCACAGTGTTTTAAAAAGCAAAAGCCCCCTAATTTTTTACCACATTTTTTAGATTTTACCACATTCTCACCCTGTTATTTACTAGTTTATTTTATTTTTTAGCTTTTGTTTTTATCCTACTTGCTTTCTGGAACCGTTCCTCACCAGACTAGAACCCCATTGTTGTGGTCAACTCTGTTTTGCATCTCAAGTTTGCATCTCAAGATGTAACAGATGTAACTGGTAACAGTTGAAAAGCCGTCCATACGGAGGTAAGCAGTCAGCTGGTTAGCACCAAAAGGAAAGGCGTCATACTGTTCTGTAGCGTTCGTTTTAAACACGAAATGCAGCCATTTGTAGCTCTGGCTACATAATTTGCAATCTCCGGAAATGTATATGGGGCTACATTTTCAGAATGAGCCTATGTTGACCATAACTGTTTAATAAAACTATTTTGTTTAAATGCACCAACATGCTAATTGCTGCTTATATTCTAAGAATTGGATAAAAATATTAATTTTCAAAAAGAGATGTACTCACTTATGCTGTGCGCTGAGTATGTTTTGAAAATGATTATTATTATTTTTTTGTAAATAAATAATATTTAAATCAATGAAAATCTTTTGAAAATACAAAAAATAAATAAATAAATACATTTAAATTCATGTGAAATATTGCAAAAAATATTACGAACTACAAAATTTCAGCAAAATTTGACATTTAATTGCACTTAATTGTTTTATTAAATACCTAACATAAGTTTGGGCTACTAATTGCTGGACTAGTATGGCAAGTTGTTTAATTAGATTAGCTTCAGATTTGGCTATAAAAGAAGAGTTTAGATGCAAAAACATTTAAGTGTCACCTGAAATTTTCTTCTAAAGTGGGCATTTTCATCAACCTCATCTGTTTTTGTTCAGTTGTTTCACTTTAAAAAGAATAAAAGGAAACACTTCTTTCCCATGAATGTAAAACTACTGCATCTACATGAGCCTGAGAAAAATGCTTATCTTAGAATACAATTTCAGCCGGCAGAGGGTTTTGTATCTGAACTCCTTATATATAAATTTAGTGTAAGTGATCATGCTAAAATATATTCATTATTATATATGTTTTAATAAATAATTATGAGCAAAATTATTGTTTTGCTCAGAAAGAAAACGGAATTAAACATTGATAGTACTACTAGTTAGCATCAACTAAAAATATGTTACCAAATAAACAAATAAATAAATAAATAAACCATTTCTTTGAACTTCTCCAATGTTACCAAATAGTTTCTATTGTGTTTCTAATAAAAAACTGTGAAACAGTGCAACAGCCCACTTTTCCAGAACATGCCTCGTGATTTAAGGTATCATGTCAGGAGGACAAACAATGGAATAAGTTGAACAGCAAAGTTTAAATTAACCTAGAGGTTTGTCTCTCTAAAAAACAAACAAAAAAGTAGTTATACATGCCTTAGTAAACTGCTATAAAAATCACACACAAAAAAAAGAAATAAAATCTACTGTATTGTACAATTATTTGGTTAAGAACCATATACTAATGTTTGCGAGACCCTCAACTCATTACAAAAAAAATTCTGACTCAGTATGTCTGCCTTGTTTTGTAGTACAAATATCCAAACAATCTTAAATCAAGATGCAAGATTATAAAATGGCAAAATGGCATATTAAGTGATTCTACAGGGTTTTGTTTTTGTTTTAGGAATCAAATTCATTCTTAAAAAAAAACTAAATCTGAAAACAAGGCTTTAATATCTTTAGTCATTTTCCTTTTCAAGTATGCATCCTGATTTAAGAAATTTGAAATGTTTGCATTGGAAAACAAAACAAAAATATTAAGCAAGAAAAGAATATCTTTAGTAGTAGTGCTGCTAATCGAACACCTACAACACAAAACCAACCTGAGGCTGAGCGCCACTGCTTCCTGCTCGAAACCCTCCACAGAGGTGCACACAAACAAAAAAGACGTACGTAAAATGTCAGAAAAGCAGTGAAATGAAACTGCGAAAGAGAAATGAGAAGGTTGTCTGGAGCCACACATGCACAGGCTGGAGAGACGCGCTTCCAGCAGATGTTGGGACTCGTGTGGTGGATTACCTCAGGGATTGATTTGACAAAGCGAATGCCGTCATTAGCTCCTTTAATCTTGGCCAAGCAGTCGCAGAAATAATCCCAGTAGTCTTTCCTGCTGCCCAGAAATGTGGTCCTCTCTTTCTGGTCAAACTAGACACAATGGTCAGCAGGTTAATAATAATAATAATAATAAAAAAAATCACTCTAAACATGATTTTAGCTTGACTGTAGACATCTTTATCTACAGTAGGTCACCATAGAATGTCATGATAACAAAAACAAAAAGAAATTAAACCAGTTTTAAAGACTAAATATTGTAGTAAAATAAAATTCTCAAGAAAAAAAAACTATTAAGTATTAATGGCTACTGATTTTGGCAAATAGTTCCAAAGAAAAAAAAAACACATCAATCTTTAAGTAGAAACACTAGTGTTTTAGCAATATATTTCAATAATCCATTTTGGGTTTTTTTTTTCTACTTTTTTGTAGGATAGGACAATATTCTGTCAGAAATACATATCATCTTTTTGAAAATCTGGAATCTGAGGGTTCAAAACAATCTAAACATTGAGAAAATAGCCTTTAAAGATGTCCAAACTATGTTCTTAGCAAAAGAGGCTATTCATTTTTGATATACAGTTGAAGGCAGAATTATTAGAGCCCCGGTTTATTTTTTTCCCTGATTTCTGTTTGACAAAGAGAAGATTTTTTTTCAACACATTTCTAAGCATAATAATTTTAATAACTTATTTCTGATAACTGATTTATTTTATCTTTGCCATGATGACAGTAAAATTTTTTGACTAGATATTTTTCAAGATATTTTTCAAGATACAGCTTAAAGTGACATTTAAAGGCTTAACTAAGTTAATTAGATAAACTATTAGATTAACTAGGCAGGTTAGGGTAGTTAGGCAAGTCAATGTATAACAGTGGTTTGTTCTGTAGAAAATTAAAAAAATATATAGCTTAAAGAGGCCAATCATTTTAACCTTAAAATAGCTTTTTAAAAAATTAAAAACATTATTTATTTTAGCCAAAATAAAACAAATAAGACTTTTTCCAGAAGAAAAAAATATTTTCAGACATACTGTGAAAATTTCCTTGCTCTGTTAAACATCATTTGGGAAATAGTTAAAAAAAATCAGAGGCTAATAATTCTGTTAATAGTAATTCATTTTAAAAGCTCCTAAAATCGAGTACGACAAAAAACTGAGCCATACTTGCAGCAGGTACTCCAGTTTAAAACAGAACTTGTGAAGGCTGGAGCTGTCATCGGTGATGGGATCTTCGGTGTCACAATGCTCCTTGCTCAGCTCAGAAACTGCATCTGCAAAAACATATGGACACATATGGACTTATTTGTGCAACCTCCTAAAATGACAAGATTGATGATTTCAGATTTTTTTCTCAGTATTTTTAAAGAATGCTGAAAACCTGTAACTATTGATTTCATAGTAGGAAAAACAAATACTATGGAAGTCAATAATTAAAGGTTTATAAAAAATACCATCCTTTGTGTTCAACAGAGGAAAGAAACTCATAAAGGATTGAAACAAGAAGTTTTCAAAGATCATTAGTACAAGTAAATCTGCACATGGAGCTAACATGCATGAAAAACATCTGATTACATTTCCTGTACTGTTATAATTAATAATAATGGAGTATGTGTGGAAATATTGTAGTGTCCCCAGAATATGCCTAGTGAGAGATAGTTCACCCAAAAATGAAATTGTACACACTATTTTCTCACCCTTAAGTGGTTCCAAACATTTATGAGCTTCTGTATTCTGGTGGTGAACAGTAAAGCAGATATTTTGAATAAACCTGTAACTATTGATTTCATAGTAGGAAAAACAAATACTATGGAAGTCAATAATTAAAGGTTTATAAAAAATACCATCCTTTGTGTTCAACAGAAGAAAGAAACTTATAAAGTAATGAAACAAGAAGTTTTCACAGATCATTAGTACAAGTAAATCTGCTAGTGATGGGTCATTCATGAACGTTTCGTTCATTTTGATTGAATCTTCAATGACTCGGGAACTACAAGTCCCCTCAGGGAGTGATTCGTTCATCCACACGTGCGCATATTTGTGCAGGTGGTACCGTTCATTTCAAGTCTTTTGAGTTGTTCATCACGGAAAGGCAGAACCCAATCATATGCGTTTAGAGCCAGAAAAAGAATTGAACCGTTCATCTCTCGAGTCCTCTATCGGGTCTGAGTCATTCGTTCATCATGGGCCAATCATATGCGTTTAGAGCCAGAAAAAGAATTGAACCGTTCATCTCTCGAGTCCTCTATCGGGTCTGAGTCATTCGTTCATCATGGGCCAATCATATGCGTTTAGAGCCGGAAAAAGAATTGAACCGTTCATCTCTCGAGTCCTCTATCGGGTCTGAGTCATTCTGTCACGTGATGAAAGGTGAACTAATTCTCATGGCTCCTATCAACTCAGACTGTGTACATTGGTTAAGATTATATGTGACTGTCAGTGTAATGTGAATGAACCAGAGTTGAGCTGAGCAAAGACACAACAATACCTTCATAGACAAAACAGCAGGTAAACATTGAATTATTATTTTCTCCTTCTTACAGTATTCTATTTATGACTTATTTGTCGTGTGATCAACCTTTTGGGCTAGTTGTAGATGTGTTTGGAAGCAATTCGTAAAATTTTAATAATATTTTGGAAAATTGAACCAAATGAACAAAATAACTCGAAAAAAAGATTCCTTCAACTCGATGAACGAGACTCAAAGATCCGAGTAAGTAAAATGATCCGAACTTCCCATCCCTAAAATCTGCACATGGAGATAACGTGCTTGAAAAATATTTATGATTACATTTCCTGTACTGCTGTAATTAATTATAATGGAGTATATGTGGAAATATTGTAGTGTCCCCAGAATATGCTTAGTAAAGGATAGTTCACCCAAAAATGAAAATTGACACTATTTTCTCACCCTCAAGTGGCTCCAAATATTTATGAGCTTCTTTATTCTGTTTATGAACAGTAAACAGCATATTTTGAAGAATGCTAAAAACCTGTAACTATTGATTTCATAGTAGGAAAAACAAATACTAAAGAAGTCAAAGGTTACAGGTTTCTTCGAAAACATCGTCCTCTGTGTTCAACAGAAGAAAGAAACTCACAAGGAATTGAAACAAGAAGTTTTTAAAGATCATTAGTACAAGTAAATCTGCACATGGAGCTAACATGATGGAAAAACATCTACGATTACATTTCCTGTACTGTTATAATAATAATCGTGAGTATCTGTGGAAAAATTGCAGTGTGCCAAGAATATGCTTAGTAAGTAAGAGACACAAAAATAAAAATGTAAACACTATTTTCTCACCACAGAGAAGTTGCAAACCTTTATGAGTTTCCTTATTCTGTTGATGAACAGTAAAGAAGATATTTTAAATAAACCTGTAACCACTGACTTCCATAGTAGGAAAAACAAATACTATGAAAGTCAATAGTTACAGGTTTCTTCAAAAGTATCATCCTTTGTGTTTAACAGAAGAAAGAAACTCAAAAAATTGAAACTAGTAAATGATGACCAAATTTTCATTTTTGAGTGAACTATCCCTTTAAATCCCCACTTCAAGAGACACACACAAGCAAAAATACATCATGCATGTGGATGAGAAAGATTTTACCATGCAGATCTCTGATGATCCTCTGAAGCTGGTTTTCTCCGACTGTGCTCATTATTATACTGAATGTTAGTGTTGATAGATCATAAAGTTTACATTATGCCTGTAAAACAAAGCCAACATAAAAAACAAGGTTACACTAAAAGAATAAAGACAACAATAAAGTAGTAAATCTCAAAATGCTTATGATCTCTTAAGGCGTCATAAAAGGTCATATTTTTACAATTTACAAGTTTGAGCTAACCTTTTCTGCATAATATACAAACTACATTACTATGCTCCTATAAACGCGTGCTGTTTGATGACATTTTGCTGAAGGTAACATTAGATTAAGGTAACACTTTACAATAAGGTTGTATTAGTTAAGGCATTTACTAACATGAACAAACAATGAACAATACATTTATCACAGCATATGGTCATGTAAGTTAATGAAAATAAAGTTGTGTAGTAGTTCATGCTAACTAATGTTAACAAACGTGAATTTAGATGTTAATTATGAATCAGTAAGTATTGATCTATGACTGATAACTGCTGTTCAAGTGTTGTTCATTATTAGTTCGTGTTAGTAAATACATTACAAATGAAACCTTATTGTAAAGTGTGACCTATTAAAGTACTGAGGTTCTACTTTTGTTTTTAAACGTGAGGAAATGTACACCCAAAAATTCAAAACACCTTAAATAATATATTGCAATCATCTTAATTATGAAACATAACCTACAAACCTTACCTTTAATATTTAAATGAGACCGGGGAGACAAACGCACCTGCTGAAGTTTACAACTTCTCAACAGCGTTCGGCGTTTTAGTCATATTTCTGCCCTTTGCTTTATTGTAATGACACATACATGTATAAAAGACAAACAGACGTAAAAACCGATAAACAGACGTGAATAAAGACATACTTTATACAGATAGATGATCTTTTCCTCATCGATTATTTACAGTAGATAAAATCCTGACCTGCTGCCATCTCATGGGGCGGTTACTAAAATTGACGGATAGCGGGCTAATCCAATCAGAGGCGACTACGTAATAGTGCAGTTTGGTTGCGCGGTAAAAAAAAAAAAAAAAAAGTAATGTAAACAAACACGTCAGATTGCATGAGTGGTTGATGAAAAAATAATGTAATACTTGCGCTTGACTATAACATTGTAAAATTTGGCATTTTTATGAAAAACAAAGAAATTGAATTTCTGTGTAATAATATGTTGATTATGGCAAAATTTTATATTCACAAATGTAGGTTTGTTAAAGTTTCTCCTTGTTTCAAAGCATTTAAAAATTATTTCAACCTTTTATATAAATCTAAAAAACAGGTAAAAACAAAAGGTGCCTTAAAGCTCTAAGCTTTTGTCAACGTATATGGACTGACCCCCTTGAATGTAATGTATTTTCTTTTGTATTATTTAAGCTTTATTTATCTTATTTATTTATTTATTTTTGTACTGTTTTGTTTATTATATGCTGCTTGGATATATTGTTATATATGTTTAAGAATGGAAGTTGAAAATGCCTGTTTCTTATTTGAAGTTTAAATAAAAAAGTAATGTAAACAAACACGTCATGTGATTAATCGCAATAACCAAAACACAGACACCACACATTTTTTTCAGATGTTAACAAATGTATGTTAAAGTATAACATCTGTTAAATGTCATGAATAAATGTCTTTTATTAACGGGAAGAAACATTAAATCAATTTCAATAGCCATCCATTTAAGTTTCACATGCAGTCATCGGCCACTTTATTAGGTACACCATACTAGTACGGCGTCGGGTCCCTTTTTTCCTTCAGAACTGCCTTAATCCTTCGTGGCATAGATTCAAGGAGGTCCTGGAAACATTCCTCTGATTTTTTGGTCTATATTGACATGATAGCATCACACAGTTGCTGCAGATTTGTCGGCTGCACATTCATGATGCAACCCGTTCCATGGTCAGTAAAAATACTCAGGTAGGCTGTGGTGTTGACTCGATGGTCAATTGGTACTAATGGGCTCAAAGTGTGCCAAGAAAATATCCCCCACATCATTGCACCACCACCACCCACCTGAACTTTGATACAAGGCAGGATGCATCCATGTTGTTGACGAACTCTGAATTCTGAACCTACCATGCGAATGTCGCAGCAGAAATGGAGACTATCAGACAAGGCAAAGTTTTTCCAATCTTCTATTGTCCAATTTTGGTGAGCCTGTGCGAATTGTAGCCTCAGTTTCCTGTTCTTAGTTGACAGTAGTGACACCCGGTGTTGTCTTCTGCTGTTGTAGCCCATCCGGCTCAAGGTTGGACGTGTTGTACATTCAGAGATGCTCTTCTGCATATATCATTTGTAAAGAGTGATTATTTGAGTTACTGTTGCCTTTTGAGTAACTGTTGCCTGACCTCCGTCATCAACAAGGCATTTGCACCCTCAGAACTGCCGCTCACAGGATATTTTCTCTTTTTCGGATGAATAAGTTTATTTATGTGGTCATATTTCACATTGAAGGTTCTTGAGGTAGTGTTGATGCATAAAGAGTCTCAAAATCTAGAACGTCTCATTTTTACATTACAATCAAATATTTAATGCATACACTTTAATTGATATTTCTTATTTTAAATGCTTTTGATAAATGGCAGGCCTCTCTCATAGATCATAAATGAAAATCTATGAGGGAACAGAAACACGCACATGAGCCTGCTGGGTTTTGCGTTTCATGAGGAATCAAACAAAAATGATTTGAGTGAGGGGTGGGGGGTTGTACCTATTTCTCACACCGTAATAGGATGCATCGTACATTTACTGCAGTTTCATAGTTTTCAGGTTTCAATCTTCGCTCAGCCTTTGATTACCTGTTTCCATTAACATTTTCTCTGGAGATTTTTATAAAAGGTAAGAGAGAAAACAAAACACGTCTTTCACTGAGATATGTTGCACCATATTGAATGAGATACATGTTTTTAACTGTACGCTTCTCTATGGCTTCAACACTGAAGACATGTTCTCTGAAGATTATCGCAATGCTCTCTCAAAGTTCTGCAAAGGATGCTCATGTTGATTTAAATTTCAATTCAATTGTTATGCAATACAATGTTATCTACAGTACAATTCATTCAAGGAACTTGTTTTCTGAAACATGGATGTCCATTTAATGATTTGTTTTTTATTACTAACTGTGCATATATTATAAATGTTATTAACTAAATGTTAATAAACAACTTTGGCCCACAGCCACTAGTTTAGGCATCTCTGATCTATACAGATCTGTTATGAAATTGATGTTTCTTTAATAACCAGGTCCATGTTTTACACCTTTCCAGGCTTTTGGTTGAATATCTCTTTTTTAAATTGTGCATCAGGATGGATCTCCAAACAGTGACTCCAAAACAGAATGAAAACTCGACTTATGATTACAATGACGATTACCCTGATGAAGCCTGTAATAAGATGAATGTTATCCAGTTTGGGACGATCGTCTCTCCGATCATTTTCACCATTGTGGTTATGTTCAGCTGTGTAGGAAACATTTTGGTTTTGTGCGTCCTCGTGAAATATGAAAATCTGCGATCCCTCACCAACACGTTCCTGCTAAATCTAGCCATCTCTGATCTGATTTTCACTGTCGGGTTGCCGTTCTGGGCCTACTACTATGTCAACGGCTGGACTCTTGGAGATCACGCTTGCAAAGCGGTTAATTACGTTTTTTATACGGGATATTACAGCAGCATCATATTCATGACGGTTTTAACCATACACCGATACGTGGCTGTGGTCCACCCTCTGTCAGTGGTGATGTCCAGAAAGAGCATCCACTGCTACGCCACGTCAATTGTGGTCTGGATCATCAGTTTATCCGCTGCCATCCCACAAGCCATGTTCAAAACGGTTGTGAGAAACCCAATTGACACTCAAAGCGAAGCCTCTGATGTAATCAAGCTCTGTGATTTCGATGGTCAAATCCACTGGAAGCTCTGGAGCACGTACTTACAGAATGGCTTCTTCATTGTGGCTTTCCTGATCATCGCTTTCTGCTACACCGTGATTCTGACGCGGCTGCTTCGGCCGACGTCTCACACTCGCAAGAAGACCGTGCACCTCATCTTCTTCATCGTGCTGTTTTTTTTCTTGGGATGGGGGCCGTTTAACGTGGCCATATTTCTGGACTCGCTGATTTCGTGGGGGATCTCTCCTTTTAACGAATGTGAGGTCAGTAAGTCAATCGACTACTTGATGTACGTCTCTCAGATGGTGGCGTACTCACACTGCTGTCTGAATCCAGTGGTTTACGTTTTTATGGGAATAAAGTTCAGAAACCACTTGAAGAAAATGCTGTGGACTTTGTGTAAGAACAACGTGGAGCCACCGAATCGAAACAGCAGGATTATTTACTCCAACGGCGAAGAAATATCTATGTATTAGACCAGGGGTGCTCAATCCTGTTCCTGGAGATCTACCTTCCTGTACAGTTTAGCTCCTACCCTGATCAGACCCACCTGAACCAATTAATTAGGACCTGAAATCCACTTGATAATTACAGACAGGTGTGTTTGATAAGGGTTGGAACTGAAATCTGCAGGAAGGTAGATCTCCAGGAACAGGATTGGCCACCCCTGTATTAGACATTCCTGTTGTTAAAGGGGTAGTTCACACAAAATTTTAAATTTGGTCATCATTCTCAACCTTCACTTGCAACAAAGCTCTTCTGTTAAAGAAGATATTTCCAAAAATGCTGGAAACCTGTAACCATTGACTTCCATAGTATTTGTTTTAGGAATGTCAGTAGTTACAAGCTTCTACCATTTTTCAACACATTTTCTTTTGTGTTCAACAGAAGATAGAAACTCAAACAGTTTTGGATGTCATGTTTTATAAATATCAATGATTATAGGTTTCTACCATTTTTCAAAACATCTTCTTTAGTGTTAAACACACAAATAAAACTCTTAAAGGATTGAAACCACTTGAGGGTGAGTAAAAAAAGGGATAGTTCACCCAAAACTTATCTGTCATCATCATTTACTCATCCTTCAGCTGGTTTGAATGTTATCACTGGATTGAATGGGCATCAGTGGTTATCAGCTGATAGATATGGGCCAGTAGGGGCTTTCTGCACCTACTGTTAAGCTCAGAAGGTTGTTATCATCCATCCACATGGTTATTCATCTATAGATCACATAACACTGCGGTCGTAAATTAACAAGAATTATTTATATTATTTATTAAATTTTCCATTAATTGTATTTTATTAATGTCTACCCCTACCACAACCCTAAACCCAACCGTCATAGTAATGTAAAAACAGATCAGGATCTGGAGTCTTCTTTATAGAGTGGAGAAACTATAACGTCAATTTGTATACAAAAAAAACGGAAGCGAGTTAGCATTTTAGCAGTTCCGGTTCCTTTGTCCCAAAGTCAATAGGTATTTTTAATGGGATTTCGGTTAAATCTCTTAAATAAGGTTCTAGGCTAACACACTCAAGATACTTTCACGTTTTATTCTACGACATACACATCAGTTACATCACACTCTTGATTTTTTTAATCAGTTATGCTTCTTTAAACAGACGGTTGCTATCAAGTTGCTAAATCGGACTACAAGCGGTGTCGGAGACGTTATACGTCATCGAGCTGATCTGATCTGGCTTTGGGCATTTGGTTTTTTCTGTGTTTTAAATATTTTCATGAATGGTATTTTATAGTTTGTAGTGTTTTTCTAATGGGAAATTCATAGTGTGTGTAGATAATTGCTTCACTTGAAAAGACCGTCGAGACAGATTCATTTGTTGATCATTTATTTTAATTAAACAATATTATGGGGATACTGCACCAGTGCAGCCTGTCTCTTTCTTGCTCTCAGTAATGCAAACATGTGAATAAATGTGTAAACAATATATACATTTTAACTGTAATTTTAATGTCATCAATAGATTTTTCGTCGTTTTTTTTCTTCATCTGAACACATTTAACTCTGTCATAACTGCAGTAGTTACACTCCTCCGTCCTCCTTAAAAGATTGATAGCAGATGTGACTGTATGAGCTGCTTTTCGCTGTACTTTATATTAAATGTTGTTCTCTATCCATGATGGATCTTGCAGGCATATAGACTTGTCCTTCACACCTCATTCCTATCGTCTGTTACTAGGTTAGCAGGCTGTGTGCAAGTGAGCGATACACTTATTTAAATATGTCTTATGATAATATTATGTAGGCATACTTCTACATACAGTTTTAAAACTTTTACAACAACCGTAAAGCAAAACAAAATGTATTTTCAACGTAAAAAACTATCCAAAAGGCATGTAGGTCTGTGTTTTTGTGTATTTATTTGTTTATAATATAGAGTGTGGATTATAATATAATAAACCGAGAGAGTAAATCTTTATCATTGACCATATTTAAAAAAAAAAAAAAAAAAAAAAAAAAGCTTGACAAGTTGTCTATAGCAGGGTGGTGCTGACGTCAAAGGCAAACGCCCTGAAGACGCTGTAGTCCACTTATAGCCTAATGTTAGCTTTTCAATTGTTGCGTTTGCATTTAAGATCCAAAAGTGCTGAAGTTGTATTTTCGTGCGAGGATTATCCGGCTGGACAAAATGTAGAAGTGTAATGAACAGTGTTTGAACACAGAGCTTATTATTTGCAATCTTCGAAAAGCCTATGGGAAAATCCTATAAGGATTTTATCGAGGGAACCAGTTTTATGCTAGCAGCTGATTAGCCTACAAGGTGACATCAAAGTTCCTCTACTCTATTAGTATAGCTGATTAACCATGTGAATGGATGATAACAGTCTTCTGTGCTTACCAGTTGGCGTAGAAGCCCCCTACTGGCCCATATCTATCAGCTGATAACCACTGATAACCCCCATTCATTCAAATGATAACATTTGAATCGGGTGCATCCCAAGGTTCAAAACCTTCATGAGTTTCTATCTTCTGTTGAACACAACAGAAGAGATTTTATTTTTGTAAACTGGTAACCATTGACTTCCATAGAGTTTGTTTTTACTTGAAGTCAAGGGTTAAATGATTTATTCAACATTCATCTGTGCTCAACAAAATAAAGGAACTCAATGGATTGGAACCACTTCAGGGTGAGTAAATAGTGCACTGTAAATATTACATGATCAATCAGTCAACATATGTTTTTAGTTCATTGTAACTTGGTAAACTTGTTCTTAATCAAGTTAATCATCATTTTCTAACTTAATTTTGTAAGTTTTAAATCAGTTTAATATAATACGAGTTCAAATGACTCCTAAGGTTAAATTGATTGAGCTTAAAAATGTATGTCAAGCAGTATTGTTTTACAGTGACATACAAGTTTGAATATTGCATGTCGATTTTGTGTAACACAGTGAATGCAAAGTATCTGTTCTGTAACTGAACTAATTAAATGCTTTATATTAAATCTTACTAAATGCATCATGTAAAATGCATGCCAGAAAAAGCAGAAGATATATACACTTCTGATAAGTTAACTTGCCTTAAAATTAAATTTCTTTTTCCTTTCTTCAATTCAGCCATGACTGATGCTGCAAATTATGAAGTGTGTGTGTATAGAATGATAAAGAAATCATTTTAAATGCATATGTTTAACTTCTGTCAAAATATATCAAGAAAATGAGTGAAACGATGCACTAATACATACAAATATTTCTTCATGCTATAAATAATGAACAAATAAATACATGTGTACATGTTTATAAATCTTATCACATGAAAATATAGAAGGTGTATTCAGTGCGATTGTGTAATGTTTCAAATAATGTTTGTCATTAAAAAGAAATGTGTAAAAACTCTATATTTTGCTACAAAAATAAAACTTCAATTACAAACTGTTTGGATTATTATTATTATTATTAAAGGATCAAAACACCCTGAAGCACTTTTTTTTTTTGGAGATTTTAACAGATTTGTGTATGTTGAGCATCAGTTAAGACAATGTTAGCACCTGTCAGCTTTAATTGTGGGGAAAACTGGATAATTTGAAGATTTTGTCGGCTAATTTCATCATCCGGGTTTAAAATCATTTTTGGGGCGGGATCAATCGGTGACGTGGCGTCAATGGAGTGATGACATGTCGGTTTCTTATTATTATTCATGGCAGAGTTTTCTTATCTTACCGTATGAGAAGAGCCTGCTTCTTAATTGATCAAGACTGCACGTGCTTACTGAAGGCAAGGCAGACCTGCCAAGCTGTAAGACCCAATGACTGAGTGAGACAGCATCCGTGCACGCTAAGCAGTATTTAGCCATTTATAAAGGGTCATAACGTTATTTGTTTCCATGATCCACGTGGATTAATGCATGTGTTTCCTCGCAATGCTGTCAGAGCCGATACAGCAAAGCTGTTGTTTTGCAGCAAGCATTTTTGTCGGAAGAGCTGTACGAGAATTGGAGAATGGCGGATTTTGTCTTTTATCGGTTGAGTTCGTCACCATTCAGACAAATCGCCTATATCTGTGTTGCTGTGTTCACCTATGTTTAAAATGTTACAGATTACCGGCAGGGTTAATAGTTGAAAAAGATAGGGCATAAGACCTGCTGCACTACTATACACTGTGTCTGCATTCAGACCCGAGGATTCTGGAAGAGAGAAGTCCTCCTCATTTATAGGGCCCTATCTTACACCCAGCGCAACGCGGCACAAGGCATGACGCAATTGTTGTTTGCTAGTTTCAGCTCGGCGCTGAGCTGAAACTAGTCGTTTTGACGTGTTGCAGCACGCTGTTTAAATAGCAAATGCATTTGCGCTCATATGCGCGCCCATAGGCGTTCTGCTCTAAAAAAGGAAGTGTGTTAAGTCGCATTGATGGCGTGTTGCTATCTTAGTTGCATTAGTTGTGCGCCTCGCTTAAACATTGTTTTATACACAAAGGATGTACAGCAATATGCAAATATCTTTACAAATTAAAACGAATTAAAGGATTAAAATATTACAAAAATTATTATTTTTTAGCCTACATAAATATAAAACCACTGCCTCCATGCCTTCTTCATCTCAGGAGGCTTTTTTAGTTCATTCATAACAATTTGCATTTGTATAATGTTATCATTATTAGCAGTATTATTTGTTATATGCATATTTAAATTTGTTTTATTAAAAACAAGCTTAGATTTGCCCACCTTTCAGGTTTTAGACCATATGGGGCACAGTATTTGGATATAAATCAGTTTTTTGAATACACTTCATTATTATGTGAGCTAACTTTCAATGGCTTTCTGACATATCAGCTTATTTTATTATTTTTCTCTTTTATAAGATTTGCACACGTTGGCTCATTTTACTGAATTAATGCAGTGTTGGAGTTTTCCCACAGCCAATTAATTAGTTTGGTGAGACTACAGATAAGAAAAGTGTAATTAATAAGTCATTTTCCTTCTGAGAGGAATAATTCACCCCAAAAATTAGAACCACCTCCTAACTTATTCACCCTCAAGGCATCCTCTGTGTATTTTTGTTACAAAAAAACATTATCTTGCCTAATAAAACGTGTGTTAATCCTCTATACACATAGAAGCCTCCTTTATTTGGAAGCTTCAAATAAAAAGGGTCACTACTCAACACTGTTCTACAGGAAAGAGCCAGAATCAAATTTACAGTTACTCTGATCAAGTTTGTCTAACAGGAAAGAAAAAACAAAATGGTTATATACTGTACTCAGATGTCTTAAAGGCTGATTTATATTTCTGCGTTGAGTGATCGGCATGACCCACGGTGCATGCTTTGCGCGTAGTCATGCTTTTATACTTCTGCGTGTTGTCCGTGTTGCTCTGCAATAACACTTCTAAAACGCTAGGTAGCAGGACACATGTTCCTCTGTGTCGAGTTTCTTTGCGGGTGTTTTGTTTTTTCAGAATGCTACCTTAACGTACAAGTGGCTCAAACTCACTCATTCAGAGACGGCAGACGTGCAACAACTTTAATCAAAATTTAAACACAAAACAACAGTTTCAATCTGGAGTTCCTTCACGGGATGCAACACTTATAAACATTCGCTCCATCGGGCTCACGGCACAGCCCACACTCATCACATCAACCAAGCTGACCAATCACAAAACTTGCGATACGCATTGTTCCTGATGTGCAGTTTGACAGATGTGCATCAGCCACATCGAGGGCTGTGCGCGCTTGATGCAAATGTATAAATCAGCCTTAAGGGTGAGTATATGAAGTTATTTAAACCCAAGCTCACTGTGGAAATGTACCCAAGTCTATATTTCTAGGGACTGTGTACGCTTTTTGCTGATCTCAAATTTTCTTTTCACGTAACTCCAGCAGAGGGCGCAATATACACTTATATACATATATATAATGTATATATACATATATTTAATGTGTGTATATATATATATATATATATATATATATATATATATATATATATATATATATATATATATATATATATATATATATATATATAATGTGTGTGTGTATGTATATATATATATATATAAATATATATATATATATATATATATATATATATATATATATATATATATACACATATATATAATGTATATATATATATATATATATATATATATATATATATATATATATATATATATATATATGTGTGTGTGTGTGTGTGTGTGTGTATATGTATATATATATACACACACACACACACACACACACACACACACACACACATAATATACACATATAATGTATATTATTTATATACAGGCCAACGTGCTGTGAATTGTCGAACCCTGTCCTTGTGGTCAACTCTGCTCTGCGTTCCAAGTCCGCAGACTAACGCGGTGAGCTATTGAGCAAACTGGTAACATCAGAAAAGCCATCAAAGCCACAAAGTGAAGTAGACCAAAAGATCCTCAAAACCTTGACATAATGTGTGTGTGTGTGTGTATATATATATATATATTCAACATTTAGCTTAAAATGAAATTTTAAATAATGAACAGTATACTTAACATAAAGAAATGAGCATAAAGAAAAATATAGAGATATTTTTAGAAATGCTGTGAGTTTTAAACACCTCCAACCATGGGAGACACCTTTTGTGAAGACAATTTTAATTGATTTGATTGATTAAATTGATCTTGACAGGTTTCTCAGTCAAGAAATTAATTGAATAGCATATGCCTGACAAAGTGAAGTAGACCAAAAGATCCCCAAAAGCTAGACATACTGCAGAGATCCAAAGAAATTAAATCTAATGTAAAATATCAACATGTTTGCTGTGGCCTCAATCTGGTTTTGGTCATTAAAGGCACAGAATGTAATTTTTACACACAGCACACATGTACACTAATAAAAATGACTCCTTAATATGTATATTTTTATAGTCTATCTGTAAAACCAGACAACATTATCAAATGAAATAAGTGTAGTCAACTCAAAATTGACTGAAAGCTAATTTTACTCATTTGAAAAGAGTTTTGAACTCAATGTTGAAGGTAATGAGCTAATTAAATACCTCATTACTATAACTTAAATGGAGTAAGTTCACTGTACTCATATAGATTAGTTTTTTAACTCAAATAGTTTGTAGCAATCGGTTTCCTTAAACGGTCTGAGTTGCTTTAACTTATTGGGTTTTACAGTGATCAAATTGCTTCGTTTAATCAAATAGATTAGGTTCACAGTACTCATTAGGAGTAGTTTTTAAACTTAAACGGCTTGTTGTAATCGGTTTCCTTAAATAGTTTGAGTAACCTTAACTTTTTGGTTTTTACAATGTTGTAAAAACTCCTTATTTCTCTGCATTTGAACATTGTTGGAAACATTTAGGATAAAGTACTGTATGTATAAGTGAAAAAATGTAGTTTTTTGCATATCTTCATTAACTAATCTTACATATTATGCATTTATTTTTTTTTAAATAGTAAAAATATCCTACATTTGCCCTAATAAATAAAGAACAGTAAACAAAAAAAAAAAAAAAAAGAAATGAAGAAAAACATGTTGAGATATTTTTAGAAATCCTGTGAGAACAACTACAACCATGGCAAACACATTTTGTAAAGACTAACCAGCTAACCCTACTGTGGTCTTAAAACTATGCAAATATAATGTGTGTGCGTGTGTGCCTGTGCATGTCTGTACAAACCTAAATCCAATCTAAAATATCAACATGTTTGGCCTCATTCTGGTTTTGGTAATTTTCCATAAACTACTTTTATCAACACAACATCTTTTATATCTCACTTTATGGTCTACATAAAAGAGACATTTCCCAGTGTGCTATTCTAACACACAGCACACGCTCTGCAAACTAGTCAAATAGCTTATTTCTTGTGATTTGAACATTCTTTGAAACATTTTGGATTAGACAGAAATACAATAATGTTTGTTTTTGGATATTTTGATGTACAAATCTTACATAATATGTCTTTACTGTTTATTATAATAATAAAAGATATACTACATTTATCTTAAAATTAAATAGAAAAATAATGAAAAGTACTGTGTAAGATCAACTGCTTCATTAATTGTTTGAGCTATCCTGCAGACCTGTTCATCATAATTTTGCACTGTTCAGTACTATTTTTACCATAAACTATTTAGTAAACATACATTACTTAAGTCATTAAAGAATGTTTTTGGGGTTTCTGTAAATGAAGTGATGGATCAGGGAGAACAGTGTATTTACTTTCTTTTTCTTCTTACAGATCTTATGAGTTCACCCCAGTTTTCACACCTTCTCAATCATACACGCTCGACTTGTGAAATGTGGTCGCCTGATATAAGTTCTTGTTATTTCCTGTCTCAATTTTTATATTGTACAAGATCAAAAGCGTCTAGGTAAGAGCTAAAGATGGCTGGAAACTTTGCTCAGGAAACCTATTCTAACTTTAGAAACAGCACTTTAAATAAATTGTCGTTGTGTGCCGACTGTCCAAGCAAAGTTCATCCCAAAATATATAAGATTACTTCACCATTTACTCGCACTCATGTGGATCTTAACTCACAGCCATATTACCCTGCAGCCCAATACTGGTTACTCACTGAAGCTAAGCAGTGCTGAGCCTGGCCAGTATCTGGATGGGAGACCACATTGGAAAACTAGGTTGTTGTTGGAAGTTGTGATAGAGAGGTCAGCAGGGGGCGCTCAACCTGTGGTCTGTGTGAGTCCTAATGCCCCAGTAAAAGTGAAGGGGACACTACACTGTCAGTGGGCGCCGTCTTTTAGATGAGACTTTAAACCGAGGTCCTGACTCTCTGTGGTCATTAAAAATCCCATGACACTTCTTGTAAAGAGTAGGGGTGTAACCCTGGTGTCCTGGCCAAATTCCCTCAATCGGCCCTTACGATCATGGCCTCCCAATCATCCCTATACACTGAATTGGTTCTATCACTGTCTCTCCACTCCACCAATAGCTGGTGTGTGGTGAGCGCACTGGCGCTTTTGTCCTGTGGCTGCCGTCGCATCATCCAAGTGGATGCTACACACTGGTGACCCCCCTCATGATTGTGAAGCGCTTTGGGTCCATGGCCATAAACAATAAATGCGCTATATAAATACACATTACATTACATAAACTTTTATGAAATTATTTCTTATGTTGAACACAAAATAAGACATTTAAAAAAATGTTATAGAGGAAGAACAGCTTTCAATTTTATTTAAATCACCTTAATAAAACCTGCCTGACAAAGTAGATTTACATTTAGTCATTTAGCAGACGCTTTTATCCAAAGCGACTTACAAATGAGGACAAGGAAGCAATTTACACAACTATAAGAGCAACAATGAATAAGTGCTGTAGGCAAGTTTCAGGTATATAAAAAAGCAAGACGTCATGCTAAGACCCAAAGAAATAAAAATAAAAAAAAAACTAATGAGAAAGAAAATATTTGAGATCTACAAGGAGATCTATTTGTGTTATCTCTGACTAAGATTTTCATTTGTTTGATGATCTGAATCACTAAAGTGTGAAAAAAGATGCAAAATAAAAAGAAACCAGTAAGAAGCAAATGCTTTTTACACCGCTTCATGTCGATTGTATGACATTGTATACTTGTCTTCAGTATTTTGATTAACTTACACATAGATTGTACATGCATTATTAGTGCAATTGCATCCATCTCCAAAGATATGCAAAAAAAATCATATGCAAAAACGTTAAGATTTATGGTCGCACTTTACAATAAGGTTCATTAGTTAATGTTAATTAATGCATTTACTAACATGAACAAACAATGAACAAGACATTTACTACAGTATTTATTCATGCTGATAAACGTTAGTAAATGAAAATACAGTAGTTCATTGTTAGTTCATGTTAACTCATGGTGCATTAACTAATGTTAACAAGCATGGACTTGGATGTTAATAATGCATTAGTAAATGTTCAATTATGATTAATAAATGCTGTACAAGTGTTGTTCATGATTAGTTCATGTTAGTAAATGCATTAGCTA